>NC_043014.1:9337752-9393253 GCF_006345805.1 Octopus sinensis | reverse complement strand
ATATATATACATTCATATATAATACATACATATGTATTTATATATGTATATGTATGTATGTATGTATGTATGTATGTATATATTCATATATATATGGGGTGGGATGTGATGGGATTTATGAAAAGGAGCCTACAACTTCATTACTGAGAGTAGAAAAGTATTAATAATATTCTGCACGAGTGACATGTGTGAAAAACGATTGACAGCTTTAACGGATATACTAAGACATATATGGAAGCTGTATCAACCGTTTGTGCAGAGAAGATAAGAAAGATATAGCTTGAGATAACATACGAAGCCATCAAACATTCTATTTGCATTATACAAACAAGAAATCTAAAACAAAAACAAAGAAGATGGAAATCTCCGAAACTCACGAAAAAAAAAAAAGATTCAAATATCTGACAGAAAACGAGATAAAACATTAATAGCAGTAATTCTAGAAATTGAAATGGATCCTACATGACTACATGATTACACGTGATAAATGACAGAAAAGAATCTAAAACAGAATATACGTAGAAAAAATATGTTGAAAAATATAGGAAGATTTTACAAAATGTCGAACTTGGAAATTTGTTGGTAGATTACATACAAACGATAAAAAGAAAAACGCGCGAAACTTAAGTGATGAATTTTGTTTTAGTTTTCCTTCATTTTGTTTTTATTATTATTGGGTTTTTTTATGTAAGCAATTACATTTTGTAGGTTGATAAATAGTTAAGTGATGATATACAATTATAACACACCGTTTTAGCAACGATAACACACAAGCAACGTGCATTGCTTTAATGACTCAGCAAGGAAAACACAGAATGAAATTGCATACATACTAAATTGAATGTAAGCACTTGATTTATTGAAATATCTCCGCTCTCAGAGATAGTAGGCATAGACAAATCCCTTGGTGATACAATTTGGATGGTTTGGGAACAAGAGGGCAGCTATGGATATGTTTTGATAGCTCTTGTTCTACCTCACCATCAGCAATAAAATTAGATATTTAAAAATCATTTAAAAGCAGTAAAACACAGTTATGAGGTAAAGAAGTTGCATGTCTGAGATGATAATGTATAGAGTTAATTGATCCCGATTATCCATTAGAAGGTACTTGAAAAATAAACATATACAGGCTTGTTATATAGTAAAGACAGCCGGAAACCGCTAAGTATTTCGCCCAGTGTGCGACGTTTCGTATTTCTTTAGTGCCCACAAGGGCGAAACATAGAGGGGACAAACAAGGACAGACATCGACCCCAGTGCGTAAATGGCACTTATTTAATCGACCCCGAAAGGATGAAAGGTAAAGTCGACCTCGGCGGAATTTGAACTCAGAACGTAGCGGCAGACGAAATACCTATTTCTTTACTACCCAGAAGGGGATAAACACAGAGAGGACAAACAAGGACAGACACACGGATTAAGTCGATTACATCGACCCCAGTGCGTAAGAGATACTTAATATATCGACCGCGAAAGGATGAAAGGCAAAGTCGACCTCGGCGGAATTTGAACTTAGAACGTAGCGGCAGACGAAATACCTATTTCTTTATTACCCCCAAGGGGCTAAACACAGAGAGGACAAACAAGGACAGACAAACGGATTAAGTCGATTACATCGACCCCAGTGCGTAACTGGTACTTAATTTATCGACCCCGAAAGGATGAAAGGCAAATCGACCTCGGCGGAATTTGAACTCAAAACGTAACGACAGACGAAATACCTATTTCTTTACTACCCAGAAGGGGCTAACACAGAGGGGACAAACAAGGACAGACATAGCTATTAAGTCGATTACATCGACCCCAGTGCGTAACTGGCACTAATTTAATCGAACCCGAAAGGATGAAAGGCAAAGTCGACCTCGGCGGAATTTGAACTCAAAACGTAACGACAGACGAAATACCTATTTCTTTACTACCCACAAGGGGCTACACACAGAGAGAACAAACAAGGAAAGACAAACGGTTTAAGTCGATTACATCGACCCCAGTCCGTAACTGGTACTTAATTTATCGACCCCGAAAAGATGAAAGGCAAAGTGGACCTCGGTGGAATTTGAACTCAGAACGTAACGGCAGACGAAATACTGCTAAGCATTTCGCCCGGCGTGCTAACGATTCTGCCAGCTCGCTACCCTCGATAAAATAAGTACCAATTTCTTTACATCGACCCCAGTCCGTAACTCGTACTTAATTTATCGACCCCGAAAGGATGAAAGGCAAAATCGACATCGGTGGAATTTGAACTCAAAACGTAACGACAGACTAAATACCTATTTCTTTACTACCCACAAGGGGCAAATCACAGAGAGGACAAACAAGGAAAGACAAACGGATTAAGTCGATTATATCGACCCCAGTCTGTAACTGGTACTTAATTTATCGACCCCGAAAGGATGAAAGGCAAAGTCGACCTCGGCGGAATTTGAACTCAGAACGTAACGGCAGACGAAATACCGCTAAGCATTTCGCCCGGCGTGCTAACGTCTCTGCCAGCTCGCCGCCCTCGATAAAATAAGTACCAGTGAAGTACCGTAATCGATGTACTCGGCGTGCCCCTCCCTTCAAAATTGCGGCACATATAAAGAATTATTATTGATATGTATATTAATCGAAAAGATTGGAGCACGAAACTGTTAAAATTTTTATTATGTTGTACACCGAACAGTACTTTTAGCTAAAATATGAAACAAATTTAATTGAGCACTTATACTAATGAAATTAGATTTCGTTCATATCAAACAAGATTATCCGATACTTTCAGTGAAGATATTTGAAATATATTCAAAGATTTTCTTTTATATATAATAAATAAACAATCTTCCAGAGGCAAAGCAGATGTAAGATTTTTCCAATTTTCAAACAACATATTTGTATAATTCTAAATTTAATACTTTCGAAAAAAAAAAAAAAAAACTGTTAGCTAATTAGTATTTATCATAATCGTAGCTTCTAGATCGAAAATATAAGATGCCGATATGGTTTATAAAGTAAGATATATTTAATTACGATCAATTATTGTGAGAAGTTTACAAGAATGGTGGAAATATTTTAATTGGAAAGATATTGATGTATTCGTATTTTCTAACATAAAATATTCCCAGTTGTGCTTTCGAGATATTTTATTAGACGAGTGTTTTATTCCAAATATTTAATTAAATCCAGCGGGGGGTTAACTTTACAGTAGAATAACTTGCATTCCTTTGTAGATTTTCCATTTAAAGAAAAATTGATTTTAAAAACAATTGATCAGAGACGAGTGTTACTTTCGAACTTTCAAAATGAACGTTAAATGACTTTACTTTTTGTTAAATGTTATTTCAAATAACCACAGAGAGGAATACTAAATTACATTTAAATGCGCAAGGAAAAGGCAACATCTAATAAAATCTACGAAGTTATGTGTTGTACATTATATGTTATATGACTATTTTAGAAATTATCAATATCATTCGAAATCGTTAAGTCATACATTGCATTAAATACGTTCAGTTATATCTCTTTACTCTCTTACTCTTTTACTTGTTTCAGTCATTTGACTGTAGCCATGCTGGAGCACCGCCTTTAGTCGAGGAAATCTTAATCTTTGTAAGCCTAGTACTTATTCTCTCGGGCCCTTTTGCCGAACCGCTAAGTTACAGGGACGCAAACACACCAGCATCGATTGACACACACGCACATACACACATACACACACACACACACACACACACACACATATATATATATTATATATATATACATATATACATATATACGACGGGCTTCTTACAGTTTCCGTCTACCAAATCCACTCACAAGGCTATAGTAGAAGGCACTTGTCCAAGGTGCCACGCAGTGGGACTGAACCCGGAACAATTGTGGTTGGTAAGCAAGCTACTTACCACACAGCCACTCCTGCGCGTATATAATTTTTGCACACAAGTGTGTATCTATAAATGTACATTTCTTTAGCATTTTTCTATTTTAAATACTTATTATGGCCTAAGAAACAAATTCTACAGAAAAGATATACATATTTCATAATTCAAAATATTTCCTTAAGACTAGTGCTGAGAATAAAATCATATAAATAATTTATAGTCAAGGACGAAGCTGCAGATACTAGAAATATAGAAATAAATAAATAACGCCTGTGAAGGTTGTACCGAAAGTAATACGAAAGTGGTTTGACTTTCAATGACTCAGTTTGGTATTTCGCGATGTACTTTTAGTTAAGGAGTTATTTCAATATAATAATACTTCTTTCTGTATTTCTGCAATACAGGTAAATAATTAATTCCAAACAGAAGCAACGCACTATTATTTGGTTCTTGACGAAGCTGATATAAGAGCTGTTGGACGTCTAGAGCAGATGTCTTCTACGGAGAAAACACCATTGACAAAGCCAATGGGTGAAACGACTAGAGAAGAGGAAATTGCTACTGACGTAAAACCACGCAGAGCGAGGCGATTAACTCCGACCACTGACTCAGATGGCCAATGAGTGGATGAATTTATTCGGACGGAGGAGACACAGTCAATAAACGTGCTGTACAATCGTATTCTGTTCAAAATGTACCACAGAAGATGCAGAAGACACTGGATATCAGAAATGGTGGCTACATCGTCAGCTGACACACGATTTAAAGGAAAGGGGTTCAAAATCTACTATGAACTGCTGGAATCATCTGAAGCTAATTAAGGCACAAATTTATCAGGGGAAAGATGATGAAATAAGATTGCATCCTTATCGCTTCGGAAACGAAGTTTCTCTTCATGGGATAGCATAATAGCTCTTATCCCAGTCCTATGTAGTTCAATAGCCTGCGACAAACAAAGAAGGTTGTAATGTCCACATAAATCTTTGGCATCAAATCCGGTAATCAGCAACTCGGAGTGATCAGTGGTCACCCTTCTATCATACATCTTTGATTAAGCTAAACAAGTGGCATGCGATTTCCACCTGTGGGGTCCCATGTCGAACAATTCTTAATAGATCAAATTTTGAAAAAAGAGGACGAGGTATAATTGGCTTTAAAGGAGTGGACACAGCAGAGCATACCTTATTTTTGACAAAGAACGTTTTCAAGTTTTCTTCAATTAAATGCACAGCCTGTGATGGAGAATGCGTTGAGTAGTAGCTTAACACAGATTCTACGACCATAAGTACTTTGAAATACCCAAGTTTCTGAATAAAAATTTATACCTGAATTTTCTGTACGTTCATGGCCTTCGTAGAACTATGATATTTGAAACACTGCGTCCGTAAGATTAATAAAAGTAAGTGGGTTTAGTATAGAGAACATTCCAGAGAGAAATTATTGAGAATAGAGAATATCAATTGTAACTTAGCAATTGTTCAGAACTTTCAATGGAAACTGGTTCCATTTCTTTCCAGCACACTAGAATAACTATTGGCAAGTGTTAATCAGGCAAAGTAAAAAGAATGCTGAATAATCAACGTACTGCTAGGTTACAATGAATATTCTTCTCTTTTAAAAAATTTCTTCTTTGTTTTATACAGTTATCTATTTTTTGTTTAATTTATCTCTCTATATATAAAGCTGAAGTTGTCTGTGTATGGCAGGTTTGGTAGCCTTCAACTAACACTTTTTCCTCCGAGACCCTGAGGTGCAAATTGACCAAAGTTGAGAGTATGATAGAAGAAGGTTTTCTCTTCATTCCGTAGAGGAAAAATATTCAAATCGGGCCATATTAACACCAAAAATTATTTACATCAAAAAGGTGGGGTTTTTTTCTATGAAAATCCCTATTTTTTACGATGTTTGGACTGCTGTGTCTTCATTTTTCGGTGCATTTCAACCAGAAAAAATGTTCACTTAAAGAGAATAACAAGCTACATAATGCAAAATTTATACTTTTCAAAAATTCCAATTCTAAAGGGTCAAAACAAACCCGAGCAACACCGGACGATACTGCTAGTATTCTATATTTTTAAATCTTATTTTTAAAAATCGATTCTTTTTCTGCATATTCTCTCCTGGAGGTTGACTTTTTAAGTCGATTTAATAACAATGAAGGTAATCATAATATTTCTTCATTTACTAATGATAGAAAATATTCAATTTGTTCATACTGAAAACCTGAAAACTTAAATGCAGATTATATTTATATATATATGTAAGGAATTAGCAGACAGAATATTGAAGGGACCTGGAGAATTAACGACATTTTACCAAGAAGCAAGTAAATACCTTGAGTAAAGTAAAATTCATTGAGTCTAATGGTCTTAACTTAAACTTTTTTGGTGCGGGGTAGCAATCAGATCGAACTGTTCTCAAGTGTAACTGCCCGAAACAGAAAGGACTTCTGGTATATCTGACTGAGGAAAGAAGACCACAAATGACCCGTCTATTTTTCCCTTTCCTAATCTTTGTTTCTCCTGTCCACCTTTGTATCGACTATCTCTCCGAATGTTTTATTGTCCTCTTTGCGTTTTTGTTACATTATATATATATATATATATATATATATATATATATATATATATATTATATATATATACTAGCAGTGAACCCGGCTTTGCCCGGGATTAAGTTACGACTATTAAACTAATCAAGTTCTTTATTTCAAACCCAACTAAGTAACATCGACGTCAAATTTGGGCGTAATCCGTTGAAATTGATATATATATATATATGAGCAAAACACACACATACACACACGTACGTACAGACCAAATGGAGTATTTTTCTATCGTTAGTAAATGAAGAAGTTTATGAATAACATTATTATTATTATTATTATTATTATTATTATTATTATTATTATATAGCTGCTAGTATCGTTGTTGTCGTTGTTGTTTTTTGTTACTACTACTAGTACTGAAACTACAGTAGTTGCTGTTACTAATGTTCTTGCTATTGACGTGAATAATAATAATAATAATAATAATAATAATAATAATAATAATAATAATAATAATAATAATAATAATAATAATAATAATAATGACTACAACAATAATAATACTATTAATAACAATAATGTAAGATTGTAATCACCGTTGTAAAATATTTTTTTGCATTTTGTAAAAGACTAAGTTACTAGCAGACACTTTATGACACGTACGTCTATCGCTTCCATTCATTAAAAAAAATGGTAAGCAATATATAAAGAATATAAGCCGACTTGATATATTACGCTATCTAATTTCAGTATATATATATATCAGAAAAAAACACGCCCTGAAGCATTCGTATATCGGAAATAGTTTTGTCACGTATAAGCCTAGAGGTCAGAATAGATATACTATCTGTTTTTCAATATTCTCGAGCATGTATAGAAAAACTTAGAATATGCTTCACATGAAATCGGATATGTTTTGTTGATCGAGGTATAAATAAATCGCTACATAGAAGCAAGATTATTCGCCCTCTTGAGAAATTTGTATATGTTATCCTATATAATATATCACGATTGACAAATCTGCGTGCATGAGTACTCTTTTACTATTTTACTTGTTTCAGTCATTTGACTGCAGCCATGCTGGAGCACCACCTTTGGTCGAGCAAATCGACCCCAAGACTTATTCTTTGCAAGCCTAGTACTTATTCTATAAGACTCTTTTGCCGAACCGCTAAGTTACGGGGACGTAAACACACCACTATTGGTTGTCAAGCGATGTTGGGGACAAACAAAGACACGCAAACATATACACATACATACATACATACATACATACATACATACATACATACATACATACATACATACATAAATACATACATACTACCATACATACATACATACATACATACATACATACATACATATATATATATATATATATATATATATATATATATTATATATATATATATTATATATATATATATATATATATATATAATATATATTATATAATATTTATATATATATTTTATATACATATATACGGCGGTCTTCTTTCAGTTTCCGTCTACCAAATCCAACACAAGGCTTTGCTCGGCCCGAGGCTATAGTAGAAGACACTTGCCCAAGGTCCCACGCAGTGGGATTGAACACGGAACCATCTGGTTGTTAAGCAAGATACTTACCACACAGCCACTCCTGCGCCTATAGATATATTTTTTAGGGAATATGTTTTGGGTCGTTCTAATATGTGATACACAGGGTAAATGCGTTTTAGCTATATTGGGATTTGATACATGAAAATGTATTTTCAAAGTTCTGGTGCATTAATGCTGTTGCGTTTCAGCGCTTTGTCATACTGGTTGACTTCACCTACACAAAACCTAATTGCGGGTTTGACGGCGCATTGAGAGGAAAAGTTGTGGCAAATAGCTGAAACAGAAGAGATTTAAAGATGTATGAGGAACATACAAACGGATTAAGGCGATTACATCGACCCCAGTGCGTAACTGGTACTTACTTTATCGACCTCGAAAGGATGAAAGGCAAAGTCGGCTTCAGCGGAATTTGAACTCGGAACGTAACGGCAGACGAAATACGGCTACGCATTTCGCCCGGCGTACTAACATTTCTGCTAGCTCGCCACCTTAAGCAAAAATAAATATTGAAAAAATAAAAAAAGCATTTGACCAAATTTGAACATACGATAGTTTAACATAATAGCAACGTTATGATTGCTATTTCCATGATTTCAATAGCGTAGCAGCTGAGCGGGTCAATATTAGCCCGTATATATGAATATTTTTCTCTTACAAGTGTTGTACTTTAGGCTACTGGTCGGACATACAAATAATGTAAGTCTATCGTACGTTGGAGTCAAAAATACAAAGCTCTCTGTTTAATGATTTATCGTCTGCTTTTATTGAATGAATCTAGACGCAAGATTAATTGATTGTTTGATGATGAAAGAAATACAAGTGTGAGTTCGTGGTATGAGGAATATACACAACAAAGATGGTGGCCTGCGGTGTTAATAAGATATTTCTTGCGAGCAGAGTAGAACAGCAGTGAAACAGAAATGCAGTGATACATATGCGAACGTAGAAGATACATGTGTTTGTGTGTATTACGTAATTATGTATAAAGAGAGAGGGACATAGACAAACAGATAGATATGCATATATATATATATATATGTATATGTGTGTGTGTGTGTGTTTGTGTCTATGTGTATATATATATAAAATTCTATATATATATAATAATATATATATATATATATATATATATATATATATATATATGTATATATATATATGTTAATATATATATATATATAACTTAGAATAACTTAGAAAGGTTTTGGTCAGTATTGGCCCAGGCCATGTCTAACTTAATAGCACCCCCTGGCGATATTTATATATATAATATATAATATCTATATATATATATATATGTTATAATATATATATATATATATATCTATATATATCTATATATATATATATTAGTTGATAATATATATATTTAAATATATATATATATTATATATATATATATATATATATATATATATATATATATACACACATAGACACAAGCACACACACGGATATATATATATATATATATTATATACACCCATAGCCATTGGCATTTCTACGTTTCAATATTTGCACATACCTTTATAGATTTACATGCAGGTATGGATTTATGGATATCTTTGTATATGGATATATAGGTTATTTAACTCTTCTATCTTATGTAAATACAAACCAATAAATCAACGGTTATCCACCATAGGTGTACTACATATCGATTATACACATATGGATCCATCCTGCAGCGGGTTCTCCAATATATTTAATGTAATTATATATGAAATATCAAAAATATGTGATCATATATTATTTCATACGCATATTGATCATTGGATTTCAACACACACATGTATTTGAGTATCGATACGTATATTACTGATGATTAATATCAATAATCAATACGTGGATTGATAACTAAGCAACACTTGTGCCTAGATATCTTTTAAAATTGTTCATTCTAACATAAAAAATTGTATTTACGCCTTAAATAACTTTACATCCACTATGCAGATGTTCTGTGTGTCCAGGTTTTTTTTTAACTATGTTGTGTTTATGATCAATAATACGTACAATTTAATTTTCCCAAGGAAAAAAGGTTCAGCTTTTGAAAAATGTGTTTATCTGTAAGGATTTGGGAGAGAGAGCGAGAAGAGGTGGGGAGAGAGAATAAAAACAGGCATGGCTGTGCGATAAAAAAGAAATTGCTTCTGAATAAAAGGCGGCGAAATGCTTAGCGTTCTGAATTACGTCTGCCATTACGTTCTGAGTTCAAATTCCGCCGAGGTCGACTTTGCCTTTCATCCTTTCGGGGTCGATAAATTAAGTACCAGTTACGCACTGGGGTCGATGTTATCGACTTAATCCGTTTGTCTGTCCTTGTTTGTCCTCTCTGTGTTTATCCCCATGTGGGTAGTAAAGAAATAGGTATTTCGTCTGCCGTTACGTTCTGAATTCAAATTCCGCCGTGGTCGACTTTGCCTTTCATCCTTTCGGGGTCGATAAAGTAAGTACCAGTTACGCACTGGGGTCGATGTAATAGACTCTATCCGTTTGTCTGTCCTTGTTTGTCTCCTCTGTGTTTATCCCCTTCTGGGTAGTAAAGAGATAGGTATTTCGTCTGCCGTCACGTTCTGAGTTCAAATTCCGCCGTGGTCGACTTTGCCTTTCATCCTTTCGGGGTCGATAAACAAAGTACCAGTTACGCACTGGGATCAGTGTAATCGACTTAATCCGTTTGTCTGTGCTTGTTTGTCCCCTCTGTGTTTATCCCCTTCTGGGTAGTAAAGAAATAGGTATTTCGTCTGCCGTTACGTTCTGAGTTCAAATTCCGCCGAGGTCGACTTTGTCTTTCATCCTTTCGGAATCGATAAATTAAGTACCAGTTACGTACTGGGGTCGATGTAATCGACTTAGTACCTATGTCTGTCCTTGTTTGTCCCTTCTATGTTTAGCTCCTTGTGGGCAATAAAGAAATAAAAATTGCTTCTGAAACACTTGGCTTTCATTTCGGTCTCACTGCTTCCTTCCTTGGGTGGACATCTTTTACCAGCCGACTAAAACCACCTGGGGTGTATTTGGAACTCTGAAACTGACGCAATTCTCTAGTATTTATTCATTGACTAGCTTCAATCATCTGCCTGCAGCCATGCCAGTGTACCGGTGGCCTGCAGAGTGGTGGCAGGTAGAGACCGGCCACTGCTGGTCATTCACGAATGAATGAAAAGCAAAGTCGACTTCGGTGTAATTTGAACTCAGAACTTAGAGACAGACGAAATACCTGTTTCTTTACTACACGCAGGAAGCTAAACACAGAGAGGACAAACAAGGACAGGTAAACGTATTAAGAAAATTACATCGACCCCAGTGCGTAACTGGTACTTAATTTATCGACCCCGAAATGACGAAAGGCAAAGTCGACCTCGACGGAATTTGAACTCAGAACGTAGCGGCAGACGAAATACCGCTAAGCATTTCGTCCAGCATGCTAACGTTTCTGCCAGCTCACCGGATTTAAAATATTCTTTTCTGCTCTAAGTACAAGGCCCAAAAGTTTGAGGGTACGGGGCCAGTCGATTGGATCGACTCCAGTGCGCAACTGGTACTTAATTTATGGACGCCGAAATGATGAAAGGCAAAGTCGACCTCGGCGGAATTTGAACTCAAAACGTAAAGACCGAGGAAATACTCGTTTCTTTACTACCCACAAGGAGTTAACACAGAGGAGACAAACAAGGACAGACAAACAGATTAAGTCGATTACATTGACCCCAGTGCGTTACTGGTACTTATTTAATCGACCCCGAAAGGTTGAAAGCAACGTTGACCTCGGCGGAATTTGAACTCAGAGCGTAGCGGCAGACGAAATACCTATTTTTTTACTACCCACAAGGGGCAAAACACAGAGAGGACAAAAAATGACAGACAAACGGATTAAGACGATTACATGGACCCCTGTGCGTTACTGGTACTTATTTAATCGACCCCGAAAGGACGAAAGCAACGTTGACCTCGGTGGAATTTGAACTCAGAATGTAGTGGCAGACGAAATACCTATTTTTTTACTACCCACAAGGGGCAAAACACAGAGAGGACAAAAAAGGACAGTAAAAAGGATTAAGTCGATTACATCGTCTCCAGTGCATAACTGGTACTTAATTTATCGACCTCGAAATGATGAAAGGCAAAGTCGAGCTCGGCGGAATTTGAACTCAGAACGTAACGGCAGACGAAATATCGCTTACAATTTCGCCCGGCGTGCCAACGTTTCTGCCAGCTCGCCGCCTTTATAAATATTTACAATAGCATAATTTTCGTAGCATAATAAATAATGGGGTGAATACATTCCACTTTTGAATTCACTGCTACAACACGAGCAGGGTAATTATGAAAATAACAGTTTGTATTCTACTTTCCGTTCAAATTTGAAACAAGGTGAATATTGTAGACAAGAATATATTCAAAAATTTTATTCTGGTAAACTCTGAGTCTAAAGCAATTTAATTATAGGAAGAAGTTAATGTTAACAATTTTAGATAAGTGAAAGCCTCTTAGGCCTCCAGGGATACAACTGTAAATATTGGTTTTTGTATATATCTATTTACGTAACTATCTAACAATTCAACAGTGCATATATATGCATATACATATGTATATATCTATAAGTATATGTATGTATGTATGTATATATATATATATATATATATATATATATATATATATATATATATATATAGATAGATATATGTATGTATCTGTGTGTATGTATGTATATATATATATGTGTGTGTGTGTGTGTTTTTGTGTGTATACACATATATATATACACACTCACACACATGTTTTGACACTCCTTCCATGACGACAAAGTATCCAGTTGACACGATCAGTGGGGCAGCCTGATCACTCCACACACACACATATATGTATACAATACATATATATATATATATTCATACGCATACATATGTATTCTTACACGCACACACACAACAGATACATATATATATAAACCCTCCTTCCCTTCTTTCCTGAGCGTCAAATAATACTTTAATTGTTCCACGTCCTCGCGTTGCTGTGTTTTTTCTGTGTTTTCTTGTTATATATATATATATATATTGTTATATTTCGGAATGGTCATTTTGCCAGTTTAGCCAATAAAAACACACGCACTATGTATTTGGTGTTATTTTGCTTCAGTGTTATTTATTTTTTACATTAATCTTAATCTTATTGGCTAAACTGGCAAAATGACCATTCCGAATTATAACAATATATGTTTCAACACACGACTTCACATAAAAAATCTTGCACAACAAATATTTAAACGTATATATATATATATATACATAGATCTATACAAAGTTAATAATTATTTAAAACTATAAATTAGGGTATCTGAGAGATACCACCATGCTAAAATAGCAGTCAAAATCCTGACCCTAGAACCACCTTAAATGTTCATGTCGCGCTAGGAGAGAAGACAGAGACAAAATAAACTAGCAAAAAAGATTTTTCTGGATATATTCAAGATCCTGGATTTCTGGCTTTGCATCAGAGAAGCTCTGCCTTCGTCAGTTGAATATACTTGTAAAAATGAATTTAAAAAGAGTGACTGGATTGATCAATACGATTTATTACATCATACTACAATCGTTTCGTCGGTATCCTTTCAACAGATTAGCCGAAAATTTTATGTCTTGAGGTATTAGCTGACACAGCGTATCGTTATTATTATTTCCTCTGTATTAGCATGCAGCGAATCTTGAAGTAGAAATACGAGGACTCTGCTAAATGGAAACATATTCCAGAGATTATACACCTCTTGTAAATTTACTTACTCTTTTACTTGTTTCAGTTATTTGACCGTGGCCATGCTGGAGCAACGCCTTTAGTCTAGGAAATCGACCGCAGGACTTATTCTTTGTAAAGCCTAGTACTTATTCTACCGGTCTCTTTTGCCGAACACCGCTAAGTTACGGGGACGTAAACACACCAGTATCGGTTGTCAAGCGGTGTTGGGGAGACAAACATAGACACACAAACACACATACACACACACACACACACACACACACACACACACACATATATATATATATATATATATATAATATATAATATGCTTATATACGACGGACTTCATTTACGTCTACCAAATCCATTCAGAGGCTTTGGTTGGCCCGAGCCTATAGTAGAAGACACATGCCCAAGGTGTCACGCAGTGGGACTGAACCCACAACCATGTAGTTGGTAAGCAAGCTACTTACCACACAGCCATTCCGACGCCTAATACTTAATAACATTTCCCTTACATATCACAGTTAAAAGAAAAGAAACAAGAACATTTTTCGCTCGGATTGTATATTCTAAATTTTATTCAATAAGCCAAAACAGAATACGTCGATATATAGATAAATAAACAAGATTAAGTAATGAAATATCTCTCATAAGGCATTCTGGCTACATATTTCCTGTTCCTTGACACCACGTGTCTTCCTTTGCTAAAACAGCTGAATTGATAGTTTCACATTTATCCAGAGCTGTCATATACATCGATGTAATTAAGGAGTCGTCTGGTATGTTTATACGAAGCCACCATTTTGTGACTTCGTTGGGGAGATGAGATAAGCCATTATATAAATGTAATAAGATTAACACCTGCGCCCCCAAACAAGTATTATTACATATATACAAACACGGATGCATGTGTTTACCTACATACACAGAGAGAAGCTACTACTACTAAAACTAAAAACTACTACTACTACTACTACTACTACTGCTGCTGCTGCTGCTGCTACTACTGCTATAGGTATCGTAATACAAAAAAGGAATATTAGACTTCAAAATGTGAGCATATGCACATTCTTACTAAATATTTGCAGAAGAGAGTGACTCATGGTCCCAGAGCTTCACGTGTTGGCACGAATACACACACACACACACACACAACACACACACCACACACACCACACACACCATATATATATAAGATATATATATATATATATATATATATATATATATATATATATTTATATGTAAAAAATACAAACTGGGACAAGAACGTAAAACATTTAGAAGACGATACAAAAAACACGGACGGGACATTCGAACCCTTCAATCTTCAGTCAAGAACCGGATCATCCTCGCAATTGCGGCTGATTATATTTAAATTACCGTAAACTTAAAAGAAAATGTAGTATGCATAGGCACAGATGGACTAACATATACATGACATTCTTAAAACACATGGATGGAAGCTGTCCGTCGGCTATACGACGACGGGTTCCGGTTGATCCGAATCAACGGAACAGCCTGCTCGTGAAATTAACGTGTAAGTGGCTGAGCACTCCACAGACACGTGTACCTTTAACGTAGTTCTCGGGAATATTCAGCGTGACACAGAGTGTGACAAGGCCGGCTCTTTGAAATACAGGTACAACAGAAACAGGAAGTAAGAGTGAGAGAAAGTTGTGGTGAAAGAGTACAGCAGGGATCACCACCATCCCTGCCGAAGCCTCGTGGAGCTTTAGGTGTTTTCGCTCAATAAACACTCACAACGCCCGATCTGGGAATCGAAACCGTAACCTATGACCGCGAGTCCGCTGCCCTAACCACTGCGCCTCCACTTAAAACACATACAGACATTTAGGACTAGGTACATACACACTTGTTCACAGATGTTTGTATGAATAAAATGTTCACAGTTACTCTACTCTCTTTACTCTTTTACTTGTTTCAGCCATTTGACTGCGGCCATGCTGGAGCACCACCTTTAATCGAGCAACTCGACCCCGGGACTTATTCTTTTGTAAGCCCAGTACTTATTCTATCGGTCTGTTTTGCCGAACCGCTAAGTAACGGGGACATAAACACACCAGCATCGGTTGTCAAGCAATGCTAGGGGGACAAACACAGACACACAAAGATACACACACACACACACACACACATATATATATATATATATAATATATATATTATATATATATATATATATATATATTTATATGTAAAAAATACAAACTGGGACAAGAACGTAAAACATTTAGAAGACGATACAAAAAACACGGACGGGACATTCGAACCCTTCAATCTTCAGTCAAGAACCGGATCATCCTCGCAATTGCGGCTGATTATATTTAAATTACCGTAAACTTAAAAGAAAATGTAGTATGCATAGGCACAGATGGACTAACATATACATGACATTCTTAAAACACATGGATGGAAGCACTCCGTCGGCTACGACGACGAGGGTTCCGGTTGATCCGAATCAACGGAACAGCCTGCTCGTGAAATTAACGTGTAAGTGGCTGAGCACTCCACAGACACGTGTACCTTTAACGTAGTTCTCGGGAATATTCAGCGTGACACAGAGTGTGACAAGGCCGGCTCTTTGAAATACAGGTACAACAGAAACAGGAAGTAAGAGTGAGAGAAAGTTGTGGTGAAAGAGTACAGCAGGGATCACCACCATCCCTGCCGAAGCCTCGTGGAGCTTTAGGTGTTTTCGCTCAATAAACACTCACAACGCCCGATCTGGGAATCGAAACCGTAATCCTATGACCGCGAGTCCGCTGCCCTAACCACTGCGCCTCCACTTAAAACACATACAGACATTTAGGACTAGGTACATACACACTTGTTCACAGATGTTTGTATGAATAAAATGTTCACAGTTACTCTACTCTCTTTACTCTTTTACTTGTTTCAGCCATTTGACTGCGGCCATGCTGGAGCACCACCTTTAATCGAGCAACTCGACCCCGGGACTTATTCTTTTGTAAGCCCAGTACTTATTCTATCGGTCTGTTTTGCCGAACCGCTAAGTAACGGGGACATAAACACACCAGCATCGGTTGTCAAGCAATGCTAGGGGGACAAACACAGACACACAAAGATACACACACACACACACACACACACACACATATATATATATATATATACGACGGGCTTCTTTTCAGTTTCCGTCTTCCAAATCCACTCACAAGGCTTTGGTCGGCTTGAGGCTATAGTAGAAGACACTTGCCCAAGGTGCCACGCAGTGGGACTGAACCTGGAACCATGTGGTTGGTTAGCAACCTACTTACCACACAACCACTCCTGCGCCTATTAATAAATTAAATAGGATGATACAGGAGATACGATCGTGAAGCATGTCTTTACACCTAAGGACTGTCTAACGTCTTCTATATTCCGTCTTAATAAGGCGGCGGGCTGGCAGACACGTTTGCGCGCCGGGTGATATGTGCAGCCGTATTTCGTCTGTCGTTACGTTCTGAGTCCAAATTCCGCCGAGATCGACTTTGCCTTTCATCCTTTAAGGATCAATAAATAAAGTACCAGTTTCGCACCGGGGTCGATGTAATCGACTTAATCCCTTTGTCTGTCGTTGTTTTTCTCCTCTATATTTAGCCCCTTGTGGGCAATAAAGATATATATATTCCTTGTTTGTCTCCTCTATATTTAGCCCCTTGTGGGCAATAAAGATATATATATTCCTTGTTTGTCTCCTCTATATTTAGCCCCTTGTGGGCAATAAAGATATATATATTTCTTGTTTGTCTCCTCTATATTTAGCCCCTTGTGGGCAATAAAGATATATATATTCCGTCTTAAGGCGGCGAGCTGGCAGAAACGTTAGCACGCCGGGCGAAATGCGTAGCCGTATTTCGTCTGTCGTTACGTTCCGAGTTCAAATTCCGCCGAGGTCGACTTTGCCTTTCATCCTTTCGGGGTCGATAAATAAGTACCAGTTACGCACTGGGGTCGACGTAATCGACTTAAACCGTTTGTCTGTCCTTGTTTGTCCCCTCTGTGTTTAGCCCCTTGTGGGCAATAAAGATATATATATTCTGTCTTAATTTGTAACATCGTAGAATGTTGAATTATATATATTTCATCTTTATCTATTATCAAACTTCGCTGATGATGACCAAGGAGTGTGAAATGGTGTTTATCATGGTTACCAAGGCCACAAGAGAAAGAATTAAGGATTTTAATTTGTGAGAAAAGAAAGGATGTCAAAGTTAAGATAGGAATTAACTATTAGCGGTTCGGCAAAAGAGACCGATAGAATAAGTACTAGGCTTACAAAGAATAAGTCCTGGGGTCGAGTTGCTCGATTAAAGGCGGTGCTCCAGCATGGCCGAGTCAAATAACTGAAACAAGTAAAAGAGTAAAAGGGTAAAAGAGTAAATATAAAAATTTTCTTTGAGATCCTCTCCTCGCCAATGATACATATCCTATCAGAAGCTCGCAATATGTTCAAATTTAATGTATATATCAATATTTTTCTATATTTTTCCATATCCTTTCAACGATTTTTTTAACCTAAAGTTGCATCTCAAAATGCGCTCAGCTTGTTTGTTAATTGCCTGGAACAATTCCGTTTATTTCGTCGTATTTGTAACGTGGTGTATACTTTTCCGCTGTATATTTGATGAGGTGAGATGAGTTATTCCTTTTAGATTTGTCTTTTAATCTAATTCTGTTCTGTTCTCATTTCATTGTGGTCTATTGTTTTTTTTTTTTTCTTAAATTCCTATCGTATTGTCTCTATAAAATGTTGTTTTGGACAAGATTACGAGCTTTTTAACACGTTTCTTTCTGACTGAATTGAAGTTTAAAATTAATTAATGATACACTTATTTATTGTAAGTGGTATTTTCTGTCTGAATAAGTTGGATAAGTTGTATAAAGCCATCTGTGAACTGATTTCATTGACGTATTATATTTTTTTAATTAGAATTCTCTGGGCGCTTTTTTTTTTTTTGTATGTGCTTTTGTTTCTCATATAGTCAGTAATCCCCGTCGGTTATGTTTAAAATTAGGAATTGTTCGAAGAAATGTTTCTAAGTGACTTTAGCTATAAATCTATTTAAAGCCATAGCTATTCGTGGAGAAGAAAATAGTGTTTTATGACTGGACTGTTATGCTTTGTTTCTTACAAAGTGTTTGCTAAACTAATTGGATATTTTCATTTGCCAGTTTCGTTAGGATCACACAAATGATAGGCTCACGCAAGCTCATACATACAGACACGCAAATGACTCATAACTATTTGTATGATTGATGAGTTTGCATACATATACATGTACACACACACACACACACAGATAAATGGATATATTGACAGACAGGCAGATATTTAGAAAGACAGATAGAAAGATAGATAGATAGTTAGATAGATAGTTAGATAGATAGATAGATAGATAGATAGATAGATGGATGGATGGATGGATGGATGGATGGATGGATGGATAGATAGATAGATAGATAGATAGATAGATAGATAGATAGATAGATAGATAGATAGATAGATAGATAGATAGATAGATAGTTGAATGGATGGATGGATGGATGGATGGATGGATGGATGGATGGATGGATGGATGGATGGATGCATAGATAGATGGATAGATGGATAGATACATACATACATACATACATACATACATACATACATACATACATACATACATACATACATACATACATACATACATACATATGGTGTTTGTGTGTTTCGTTATGTATGTATTGGTAGGCTTTTTATGTCTAAAATCTTGAGAATTATATTTTGGTCAATGTGTACAGTTCCTCATAAGTGGGGAATTTAGAATGATGCATTGGAATTAAAGTTCCTTGTTTGTATAATTTATTAATGGAAATGTCTTCTTTGCCTCATAATTCATAAAATTAATAGAGAAACTAAAAGCATCAATTAGTTGAGCAAATATTTCCTGGAAGTCACTTTAGTATAAATAATTTACGGAGCACCACTATTTCACTTGGTCATAAACAAAGGTACATCAATAATTCATTTTATATTTAAATTCACGATGATTAATTCATGAAATGTTCCTAATATTAAACATAGGAGCACTATTTTCATATACAAAATCTCGGACATACACACACACACACATACACAATACTCTATACAGATGCGCTTTAAATATAATTTTAAAATATCTGCCTCCAAGGATTTCAACATAAAAAAGAAATAAAATTTGTATTTATAGTCTCTTTCTACATGTGTCATCAATTCCCAGAACCATGAAATAAGACATACGATATCTAGATACATACCTAATTGCTTTTACATGGCAATAAATTCAGTCATAGACCTAATTCATATGCTACAACTGAAAGTCATACTGTATAACGTGGCATACATATACAAGGAAAAAACATATTGAATGTTATCTAAGAACATTTGTGTGTGTATACATCCTTGTAGAACACATTAGTCTTTAGTAACGTTATATTTGTTATTTTTCGCTCTATTTAAAAACACTTATTATTTCTTATTACAAAGTTCAGGTTTTTGCGAAATGCAGTTCTGTTGTCTGGACGCCCCCAATACGTAGACATAGAGGGAGAAGCCTAGACGTCGAGAGGGGAGAATAGTAGAGTGGAGTAGAATTGAGTATCAGTTGGAGCAGAGTAGCAGTAGAGAAGATTAGAACAGAAGAGTGGAATGGAATCGGGTAGAGGTCATCCGAATGTGCGACATAACAAGTTCAAACAATTGAACTCCGGGTTTTTAACTATTCAGATTAAAGAAGTGAATTGCGCAGAATTCTATCAATTGTAGCTTAATCTGTTATTAGTTTTAACACATCAGTTACCCATATGCATTTCTGAATTCACTTTTACCATTTAGCTTAAGTAGGCTTCTTGTGTGATAGCTGTTACGTATGTGCGTTATTATTGAACTACATTTTAGTTCTAAGGTATTAATAAGCAATACAGAATATATAAACATGTTCTAAAATTCGTAGAAAGATTTATAGTTTACCAGTCAACAACGGTTACAAATCACGTCTGCAACTAGTTTTTCATAATACAACACAAGAAAAGAGATTAAAACCTGTAATAATTTGTTCAAGAGCTTTATATATATAGTTTGAATTATTTTCTTTCAAATGTATTACGCATAAACACCCTCTTTCTCAGGGTTAACAAATTCTCGTTTTCTTTTATATAATTATCGTTCTTTTTCAGTGATACTCGTACTTAACCCTTTAGCCTCCATGGCCCTTTTTAAGGACCAGAATGATAATCCATCATATTTCTGCAATACCTGTATTTTTCTGAGATATCTTCAGTTAGTCATCAAGACTGGAGAGTTTTTCAAATATTGTAATAATTTTGTTTTTATATATATAGTATCAGATAAAAATTTTATAGCAAAAGATTTTTAGTAATAAATTAAATAAAACGATTTGGGAAGATATTTTCTTGTAGTTCGTTTCAGAATTGCAACAGGCACTGGTTTAAGCAACGTCAAAAGGAATTCATTCATTCACACTGATTCTGAACGTATCCACATATTTCTATTTTCCTCTCTTATGTCTTTCGTAGATCTTCTTTGATTCTAGTCGCCCTTTAAAAGTATTCTTAGGACTTGCTTTATTTTTATTTTTGTTTTAATAGTTTGTTTATCTCATGTGACGATTTCACATAGAGCTTTGTCTCTATGTAAAAAAACAAATAACTTCAAAACAACTTATTTACACTTTAAAGAAACCACTAAATAAATTTACGTGGAAAATTACGATTCAAGGTTAGACACATGTTGACAGACTCCATTGTGAACTTTCCAGGCAATTTTCAGCAAATCAAGCGCAATGCCAAATTTTTCACAGGGTTGCACATATGTTATATCTAGGTGAAACATTTTGTATATTCTACAGGTATGACTGTACCATTGTCTACATTATTATCTAAACTATAATACTCTCTTTTACTCTTTTACTTGTTTCAGTAATTTGACTGCGGCCATACTGGAGCACCGCCTTTAATCGAGCAACTCGACCCCGCGACTTATTCTTTTGTAAGGCCAGTACTTATTCTATCGGTCTCTTTTGCCGAACCGCTAAGTAACGGGGACATACACACACCAGCATCGGTTGTCAAGCAATGCTAGGAGGACAAACACAGACACGCAAACACACACATGCATATATATATATACATATATACACATATACGACAGGCTTCTTTTCAGTTTCCGTCTACCAAATCCACTCACAAGGCTTTGGTCAGCCCGAGGCTATAGTAGAAGATACTTGCCCAAAGTGCCACGCAGTGGGATTGAACCCAGAACCACGCGGTTGGTAAACAAGCTACTTACCACACAGCCACTCCTGTGCCTATGCAATCAAATATTCGACATTACCAATGAGACTTTGCATTTGGCTGCAACATAAGCGGTAGTCACCGCATAAACTAATATCATTATTGTAAACTGGTTCACAGTGAAGTTATATTATGTACGGTTGCTGTAAATTTAAATCATGTTCGCTCTCTTCCATAATATCTTTAATATGTCATTCTAGATGAACTAGGAAACGAAAGACAGATTGTGAACTACCACCTGTTTTGTATTCATCAATGTCTGAATTTGTTCTGGACAACTGACATAAATATAATTTATGAACAATGGAATATTCTGATCTTGTATTGGCATCAATACACATACGCTTTTCCTTGTTTCAGTCATTTGACTGTGGCGATGCTGGAGCACCGCCTTTAGTCGAGCAAATTGACCCCACGACTTATTTTTTGTAAGCCTAGTACTTATTCTATCAGTGTCTTTTGCCGAACCACTAAGTTACGGGGACGTAAACATACCAGCATCGGTTGTCAAGCGATGTTGAGGGGACAAACACATACACACAAACATATACACACACACACACATACATACATACATACATACATACATACTACATACATACATACATACATACATACATACATACATACATACATACATACATATATATACGACGGGCTTCTTTCAGTTTCCGTCTACTAAATCCACTCACAAGGATTTGGTCGGCTCAGGCTATAGTAGTAGAAGATACTTGCCCAAGGTGCCACGCAATGGGACTGAACCCGAAACCATATGCAAGCTACTTACCACACAGCCGTTTATCATTTAGGCATGGTCATAAAAGCATATTTCACAGAGATGAAGAAGTACCACAATTGATTAAGGACGTGCGCATTGCACTTGGAATCTGTGTTTTATCGAACAACATATCCGTGGTCAACCTGATGACTGCTAAAACATATGCTTGGTCAAAGTGCCTTCTTTAAGAAGTTTATTGTTCAACATTAGCCGTTCTGATATCGCTCCATTCTTGATAAAATTTGTTCGGGCATGTATTTGCCTCCATAATTGATACTTTGAAAGCGATTCATCAAAGACTCTATGAATCTAACAAACCGCCATTACCAGTTCGTAAAGAACCGGTGTGTTAAAACGAGTAAAACTTATCTTTTTATTGTGTATTATAAGAATAGGAAAATATGGTGGTGGTTTACTTGAAATTTAATGGAATATGAGATCTGAACAATTCCAAACGATGATCAAAGATCTATTTTTCAAATATCACAACGACCTCACATACTTGATCTTCTGGCCACTATAACTGGTATATGATTGATATATAATAATCAGTTTTTCTATATTTCAACATCATTAGCATCACGTTTTGGTAACGTAATTTCATATGGCAACGAGATATACAGAAATGAAGAAGGAATAAACTCAGTTTAAACACGTAACATTAGGTCATCTTGCCCGTTTATGATCAGGGATATTTGAAATGATTCAGAATATCACGAAGGAAACCGGAAAGTAATGTTATGTTTCATACAAGGAATTCAAATCAGCATAAAAGATATAGTGAATGTATTCATTGAAAAAGATGTAATTGGCATCGTTAGTGCAACATTCTTTCATCTAAGATCAAGCTTTCTGAATTATTAAGAAAATACTGGATTTTCAAAAGAGAAAAATGAGTTGAGTACCGCTTCGACGTCTCAGTGGTGAACCCATGTATTGATCATTGATGTTAATCAACAGTAATATAAATGTCTCTACTCAAATACACATACGTGTGTGTATGTGTGCCTGCGTGCATGTTTGTGTGTGTGTGAGAGACTGTGAGTGTGCTTGTGTGGTGTGAGTGTGTGTGTTTGTGTGTGTTGTGTGTGTTTGTATGGATTTCAAATGAGAAAAATTAGTTGAGTACCGCTTCGACGTATTAGGGATCAATCCACGTTTGTATGTTTTTTCCACTGGTAAAGTACTGAAGTGATCTGAGTCAGCAAAAGAAAAAAAAGGGACTTTATTCTACCAATACACCCAAGAAGCTCTGCCTATATCCAAATGAAACTCCAGTCTAAAATCTAATATACATTTGGTGGAATACAAGAGGTATTGCAGTGTGGAAGATGTTTATAAGCCATTTAAGAAACACACAAAAACCGTTAGATTCACTTCATCATTTAAATTTAATTTGGCAAAATATTTTCGTCGCTTTGACTACGTTCCACCACACGATCTCAGATCAAGTCACTCACAATAGTTATTGTTTACTTCAAATTATTTGAACAAACGAACAGCATCACCACAGAACTTTATTGTCAAAACCAACCAACTCTAACAGAGAGGAAATCCTACTGCAACATATCTAGGCAAATTCAAGTCATTATCCTAGGACGCTCTATCTAGCCGTCCCAATTAATGAAACCTATACCCTTCAGATTATCATTTTTTTTCTGGTTATTTCAGCAAGGTATTCCAAATATTTTTCTTTAGTAATGAACCTGTTTGCGTTCGTTTTGTCTTTTACTTTCTGCCCAAAGCATCATAAATCTAGTAGCAAGATGGGAAATGATGTTCGTAACGATGGCGACTATGCAATTATATTTTGAATTAATAACTATGCTTATATTATGGTTATGCTGATTCGAACTCTACGTGAAATGCGAAAATGCGTGATTACATTTCCGTGCCGGTAATAGTTTCCAGAAAGTATTTACCAACGTTTAAAGTAAGATTAAATTCTTATCTTAATACAGTTTGTGGTGTTTCAGTTTGTATTTCGTCTGCTACCGAATAACTTCCATTCACCTGCAAGCAAATTTTATTAATGGCCTCTATTACTACACACGATCTAGCTAAAATAAGGTATAATTTTGTAGCAGGTATATGGATATACAATATTAAGATTAATGTAATATTTATGTGGATATAATGGCTAAATATGGCGTCATTTCAACTGCATTCTAGAAGATCCGAATTATAATTAAGACGGTATATTTACTCATGTACTCAAAAACAAAAGGTATGTAAATTCATTGGTGAAATTATTTCGGCTGTTGTAACGACAAAAAACAATCACCCTCTTATATATTTCTTTATTGCCCACAGGGGACTAAACACAGAGGGGACAAGCAAGGGCAGAGAAAGGGCTTAATTCGGTTATATCGACCCCAGCGCGTAACTGGTACTTAATTTATCGACCCCGAAAGGATGAAAAGCATAGTCGACCTTGGCGGAATTTGAACTCAGAACGTAACGGCAGCCGAAATGCCGCTAAGCCTTTCGCCCGGCGTGCTACCGTTTCTGCCAGCTCACCGCCCTACACCATCTTATATTATTGAATGCTATCGTTAAAATCCCGATCATCTTGATACCATGCGCACAACGTATTATTTAGTAAATCTGGGAAACTTTACCAATGTGGTTTATACAATTACAGTTGCAATCATTTTGCAGTGAAACCCTGCGTTCTTCACTGAGTGTAAACGTTGCTCTTCAAAACTCATAATAGTTTAGCTTTTCAGAGAAACACTATTCATTTGAGAAAATGTAGAATTATTTTGTGTGTGGTATCCTATCGTTTCGCTCTCTAAGTCGTCAGTATTACTACGTTTTGATAGTATTCTTCGCTTTCTCATTTATTTTGCTGGTGATATATATTATTACAATACATAAAACTATGTGATAATACTAACACAGGTTCTTAATCTGGAGGGGGTGCGATCTCCTAGTGGGGTATTAGTAATTTCCAAAAGGCGGGGTGAACCTTTGAGAAGAAGTAGGAATTTCTCTAATATCTCACTAATAATGTGACTAATTCATATTCAAATAAACGCTTTTTTAATTGGCTAAGAAACAGTGTCAAGTGTCTCATTTTTTGTATAATGTGATTATACATAAAATTATACATACTTTGTTTAATGTGAATTATTCATCTTCAATAAAAAAAAGAACTTTAAAATCTGGGAGGGAAATTCATTCATATATGCAAGAGAGGCATGGAGAGAAGGACAAATTCCTAGGGGAAGCATGGTAGTAAAAAGGTTAAGAACCACTGTAATACTGGTGGAAGCACTCCGTCGGTTACGACGACGAGGGTTCCGGTTGATCCGAATCAACGAACAGCCTGCTCGTGAAATTAACGTGTAAGTGACTGAGCACTCCACAGACACGTGTACCCTTAACGTAGTTCTCGGGGATATTCAGCGTGACACAGAGAGTGACAAGGCCGGCTCTTTGAAATACAGGTACAACAGAAACAGGAAGTAAGAGTGAGAGAAAGTTGTGGTGAAAGAGTACAGCAGGGATCACCACCATCCCCTGCCGGAGCCTCGTGGAGCTTTAGGTGTTTTCGCTCAATAAACACTCACAACGCCCGGTCTGGGAATCGAAACCCCGATCCTATGACCGCGAGTTCGCTGCCCTAACCACTGGACCATTGCGGCTGCTCTGTAATGCTAATTAATATACCAAAATAATTAATTTTCTCTTCTTCCTCCGTTCAGCCACTTTTTAAATCTAATTCTGCGTAGTTATTCCCTTGTCATAAATACCATGCTAGCTAAAATAAGTAGAGCTTTATCAGCGTTATCAATGAAATTATAACAAACAATAATTCCCCAATCAAAGCACAAACCTCATGGCAGAACTTCGTAACATTACACAAAGGTTTGCAAAGCCAAGGTGCTGTAATATTCACCTAACAGAATTAAGCTAGGTTCACATACATTTATGCGCGGATTCTAAGAAAATAATTGTTAAAATATGTCGCCCATTACTATTGCATTATGTCTCCTCTGCACGATTGCTTACGATGAAAATCAAAGGTATCTCTCTCTTTACTCTTTTACTCTTTTACTTGTTTCAGTCATTTGACTGCGGCCATGCTGGAGCACCGCCTTTTAATCGAGCAAATCAACCCTGGGACTTTGTAAGCCCAGTGCTTATTCTATCGGTCTTTTTGCCGAAACGCTAAGTGACGGGGACGTAAACACACCAGCATCGGTTGTCAAGCAATGCTAGGGGGACAAACACAGACACACAAACATATACACACACATACATACATATATATATATATATACATATATACGACAGGCTTCTTTCAGTTTCCGTCTACCAAATCCACCTACAAGGCTTTGGTCGGCCCGAGGCTATAGCAGAAGACACTTGCCTAAGATGCCACGCAGTGGGACTGAACCCAGAACCATGTGGTTGGTTAGCAAGCTACTTACCACACAACCACTCCTGCGCCTATAAAGATATCTATCTACCTTTTTGTGACCTTCAGTCCGAGTGATTCTAGAAACTTATCTTCCAATATTTAAATGTCGGGAAAAGGTGCGTCTAACAAAACCTTCTTTGAAACAGATTGTTTTTCGTTATAAAACAAAAGTGATTTCTTGACGCTCATTATAAACTTTCTTTTGTTATCAAGAATTGTTGGAAATTAATGATATATTCAGCTAATAATGATCCTGCTGGAAGTATTTGTAAATTAATTGACAGTTACAATTCCTTTATATCAAACTTACTGGCAATTGCCTTTAATAAACTGACAACGCAGTTGAATATCACAAGCTCAAATTCACTGCTATTATTCTATGTAGCTCCTAAGTAATTATTTCAAGTCTGTTTATGCGCGGATTCTAAGAAAATAATTGATGTTAAAATATATTTGTCACATAAGTTGCTCATTACTATATGAGCTGAACTCACATCTGTGTCTCATTTGGTAGATAGGTTTTTTTGAACGCATTAGAATGTTATTAGATATATCAGAATGAGTGACTGTCACGTTGATCAAAGTAGAGAGTCGTAGCTTTTGTAAAAATGTAGCAATTAGCGATCTCTGCTACTACTACTGTGGAGGCGCAATGGTCCAGTCGTTAGGGCAGCGGACACGCGGTCAGAGGATCGCGGTTTCGTTTTCCAGACCGGGCGTTGTGTGTGATCATTAAGCTCCACGAGGCTCCGGCAGGGGGTGGTGGCGACCCCTGTTGTACTATTTCGCCCCAACTTTCTCTCACTCTCTCTTCCTGTTTCTTGAGTAACGCTGCGATGGACTGGCGTCCCGTACAGCTGGGGGGAACACATACGCCACAGAAACCGTGAAACCGGGCCCAAGAGCCGGGCTAGGCTTGAAAAGGGCGCATAAATAAATTTTAAAAGTAAACTACTACTACTACTACTACTACTACAACAACTACTACTACTACTACTACTACTACTGCTGCTGCTGCGGCATCCGTCATTTGTTGGCGTTTCCTTATTCCAGATGAACGCCAATCGTAAATTAGAATTATTTTATTCTATTTACAAAAAGATTGCCTGAAACTATGCATAGTCCAGGAAAGATAGGGTAAACATTTTTATTTCTCTTTTCATTCCAGAATTACAACTATTAGTGGTTTGGAGTTTATCTGCTCTTTCTAGTGAGTCAGATGTCCTATTATGGCCATCACTTATGTGTTTAAATGTATATTATATAGTCTATTGTCTATTTTTCCTTCTCGCTAGACCACTGGTAGCGGAGATTTTTTCTAGAATGTTTTTGCTACCCTAAAATTTATTATATATATATATATATATACTTTATTTTAAGCAGCAGAAAATTCAACAAAATCTGTTACTCTGAGTTTCTCGTTGCCGTTCATCAGACAGTTTTTGTTAGATTCTAACAAAAACTGTCTGATGAACGGCAACGAGAAACTCAGAGTAACAGATTTTGTTGAATT
Source organism: Octopus sinensis (assembly GCF_006345805.1). NCBI lineage: Eukaryota > Metazoa > Mollusca > Cephalopoda > Octopoda > Octopodidae > Octopus > Octopus sinensis. The sequence continues at coordinate 9,364,415 of NC_043014.1, read as the reverse complement.
TTCTGCTGCTTAAAATAAAGCATATTACTCTACCACTGGTATTTGAGTACTCTTTTTTCCACCTTGTTTCACATTTATGTGTTTACTCCGGTATATATATATATATATATATATATATAATATATATATATATATTATACAATATCATATTATATTATTGCTTCCCAACCACATGGCTCTGGGTTCAATCCCATTGCATAGCACCTTCGGTAAATGTCTTGTACTCGTGGAGCTTAAGGGGTTTTCGCTCAATAAACACACACAATGCCCGGTCCGGGAATCGAAACCGCGTTGCTCCGACCGCTGGTCCGCTGCCCAAAACACTGGGCCATTGCGCCTCCACATATTATAATATATCATATTATTTTATACTGCATTCTATTATGTCATATATTACATCTCACATTCTAAATCTAAATGTACTTCATAATTTAAGCTTCCATGTCATAATTTGAGAGACGTTTTCCTACTATTTCTTTGCATTCAGTTCGTGTGGCTGGCTAAGCCTCGATGTCATATGAAATACTACAAGCTGTTCCATGACAAAGAACTACGAATCAATAAGGAAGCTTGTATGCTGTGGCTTGTCAATCAAACAATAACTGCCAAGTTCCAGATAAATCACACCGAACCATTCTGTAAAAGGAAAAAGCATATTTCAAAATGTCGTCCCTAAACATTTTCCATTAAGAAATTTTGGTCACCGCTACAGCATTTCCAGTATCTCTGCACTCTCGGTTTGGACACTGGGTATGTTTTCGGTTTGACCGGCAGTTTTTTTTAATAATTTCCACGTAACTAAACACTTTTAAACTTCGTATACTGGTAGAATGTGTTTATAAAACATGTTTTTCTCTTGGCTTTATTGAGAAAATTCTATAGTTTGTAAGATATTTGTTGTTTTTTTCTTCTTCAATTTCTGCAATTTCAACCAATCAATGACGTCTATTGGAGGTGAAAACATTCTGTGCCGTATGATAAAGTCCCTCATTTAAGAAACAGATTGGATTTATTTACATTTCTGAAGAGAAAAATATACCCTTCCCCCCACCCCTAACCCTAACCCTAATCCTAACTAACCCTAACCCTAAAACAGATTGAAATGCAATAGATCGATACTAAGGTCATATTTATGGGTGACAATTTCATATGACACCGCTAGAAAAAACTGCCGTTCAAACCAAAAAGATCCGACCCTGGTCTTTACTAAATATATTCAAACGTTTCAAGCAAATCTTGAAAATATATTATATGTATTTAACAGCTTAATGCATGCATGGTAAATCTAAACTACACTTAGTTCTACCGACACCAGCCAATGAAAACAAATTATATGTATTCAACAGCTTAATGCATGTATGGTAAATCTAAACTACACTTAGTTCTACCGACACCAGCCAATGAAAACGTCTGCAACAGTGAGAACTTATTTCCTTGCATAAATTTATATTTCCTTGGAGAAAAATTCAATATAGTTACTAATATCAGTGGCTGTATTTAATGCATGAGTTCAGCCTGAATTTAACAATATGCAGGCTAATGATTGATCGTCCGTAGAGAATAAATCATTTCTATTTATGCCAGAAAATTATAGACAATTTGTTTCCAGTCAATATATTATTATAGTTAGGATATAATCACGGAAACTTTTAAACCGAAGTTTCCGAATCATGTTAACGATATATCGTCTTTTTACGTGCCTCTATGGAACCCTGACAATATCAGAACTGTTCAATCCAACTCGAATTTATTGTATTATATTCTCATGACTATGTTATTCGTATCTTGTTCAACTGTACAGAATATGGTCTCACGTAGATATTCATAAGAGAAACATAAATAGTAAGATTCATACATGCCGCATACATGCCGCATATTTGTGTCATATCCGTTAGTTCAGTCGTAAATGGTGCTAAGAAAACTAGTTGCACGTAATGCTGTATACTATATGGTATGCTCTCTTAGGGGACGGCCAAACTGGGAAACCCACCAAGATTGTTTGGTGAGGGGTTTAATTTCTACACATTTTTTGGGGGGATGGAGAAAAAATCCAATAAGGAGAATGAACTAAATAGTGTCAATCATCATCATCATTGTTCGACTGTGGTCGAGACAATGGAATTTACCATGCTACGCCAGACTTCACGGTCCATCATGGCATTACGGAGGTCCTGTTGCTGGATGCCTGTATCCCTGGATATTACATCAGGGTAGGAGAGTGTGCGCCCTCTGGTATTGCGAGTAGATGGCTTCCAGAGGAGAAGAGTAGGAGAAGATAGTGTCAATAGCCAGTCAATATTTCATATAGTTGTTTGTTCCTTCTGGAGCCACGCCTACCTCATAATAGCCGGTTTCCCGGTTTCCTTGGCGTATAGATTCCCCACATGGACGGGACGCTAGTCCGTCGCAGGTGAGCTGCAAGGTGCAAGAGGAAAGAGTGAGAGAAAGTTGTGGCGAAAGAGTCAGCAGAAAGAGTCAGCAATTACCTTCTGCCGGAGCCGCATGGAGCTTAGGTGTTTCGCTCATAAACACACACATCGCCCGGCCTGAGATTCAAACCCGCGACCCCTCAACCGCGAATCCGCTGTTCTAACCACTAGGCCATGTGTCTCCACAATACTTCATATATATGTGTCTAAATTTGCAGTGATATACACGTACACTTGAAAGAAGGATTAGTTTCTTGAATGCTGTTTCGAACTTCTATTTGTTTTACTTAAATATCGAACCCTGATCCCTTCTACCGAACTGCAACAGTGTAAATTATTTCACTGGAATGTTTTAATCAAGTCGAAATCAACGTAGCATGACTATACGATAATCAGATGCCTCTATTCCGATTTCTATTTCTGAATCAGGATTATAGAAAAGAATAACATTCCTTTGATCTAGTCGTTTTATCCACGCTTCTTCATTATCTAACTTCTATGTTCTCTTATCCAGAAATTAAATTACTTGTAAGCTGATGATAAACAATATTTATTTTAGCAATCATAACGAGAAGAGTCGAATCTAGATAAATAAACGTAACACAGAGTCTCATTTATTAACATATAATTGAACGCTTTTCTTCCCTTTCCCTCTCATATGGCTCTCTCTCTCTCTCTCTCTCTCTCTCTCACCCTCCCCTCTCTCTCTCTGTCTATCTATATATCTACCTATCTATCTATCTATCTAACTTGTGGTTCTGCTCCTATTCCTATGGTGGTTATTTTTCTCCACCGCGTTTTTGTCCGTCTTTCTCTAAGTATCTTCTATGTAAAACACTTGCTCTTAATTATCTCGGCCGTCGGCACTCTATCAATCATTACTTCCATTTTGTGACTAACTTACTCTTTCTACTAGTCGTTCTATCTATTTCTCTCCCACTTTCTACCCTACCTATATACATACGTATATATGTATATATATATATATATATATATATATATATATATACATATATATACATATATATATATATATATATATATATATATAATATATATATACAGAGAGAGATAGATAGATAGATAGATAGATAGATAGATAGATAGACAGACGGACAGACAGCCAGCCAGATATATATATAATAGATAGATAGATAGATAGATAGATAGATAGATAGATAGATAGATGGCAGGCAGACGGACAGCCAGACAGCCAGATAGATAGATAGATAGATAGATAGATAGATAGATAGATAGATAGATAGGCAGGCAGGCAGACAGACAGATAGATAGATAGATAGATAGATAGATAGATAGATAGATAGATAGATAAATAGACAGACAGATAGATAGATAGATAGATAGATAGATAGACAGGCAGATAGATAGATAGATAGATAGATAGATAGATAGATAGACAGACAGACAGACAGACAGATAGATAGATAGATAGATAGATAGATAGATAGATAGATAGTTATTATACACACACACACACACACATACACATATATTACAGATATATGAGTTTGGCTGTAAGTATGCATTGTTGATAATTGCTTTCTTCGACGCAATAGATAACTTTAAGAATTTTCAGCCCGTTTTTTACTGTGTTAATGTTCCTGTTTTTAATATCACTGATATAGATTGCCATTTTCACGAGAACGAGACGCTTATCAGCTAATGCACGTTTTTGTATATAAATAAGTATATACTTATACATGCATTTACGTGCGTGCATATATGTATGCACAAACATACATGCATACATCCATACGTATATGTATATGGATCATGTATACGTATGCAAATACGCGTGTGCATTAAGCTTTTATAATACCATATGAAAGAAATCTCTTATCTATGTTTGATCTTTAAGCACTACTTCAGTATTAAGGAATATTATTAGCAAGCTCTCTGGCTAATTCACAAAACTTAGTAATTGAGTTTCGTAGTCAGCTTTCAGTTTCACTTTTGTAAGCATTTTTTATAAAGTAGAGATTTATTATATTACTTCCCAGTAACGTTAACTTCATACTTATGTGCAGCGATGTGTTCCAAGAATATATTCCATATATGAAGGGTGGATTAACTTATTAATATTATAGGTCGTTTGTGTTGTCTCGTTTATCACTTTACCTCTGTCACATTCACTATTTAATGCTAAAATTTAAGAAATGATCCCTGAGTTTTATTCAGGTCCATTTCCTAGCTTTATATCCTTGATAAATAGGAAATTCAGAAACTAGTTTATTAAAATTCATTTTTCATTAATGGCTTATTGCATGTCGATGAAACAAATGCAACGAGGTATTTTCGGATATTAAATTATTTGATACAAGATAGCTGTGGAGGCGCAATGACCCAGTGGTTAGGGCAGCGGACTTGCGGTCGGAGGATCGCTGTTTCGATTCCCAGACCGGGCGTTGTGTGTGTTTATTGAGCGAAAACACCTAAAAGCTCCACGAGGCTCCGGCAGGGGATGGTGGTGATCCCTGCTGTACTCTTTCACCACTCTAAAGGCGGTGCTCCAGCATGGCCGCAGTCAAATGACTGAAACAAGCACAAAAAAAAATGTTTTGCATATGTAGAAACAATTAAATTAGCTGAGGAATGTCCAAGACCAATATCCATTACTTGATTCAAGGTCACAGATTCCAAAACTGGTGCAACATGGCGAAATGTTATATGTCATTGCTTCTTGGGAGCAAAATTTGAAGGCGTAGGAGTGGCTGTGTGGTAAGTAGCTTGCTTACCAACCTCATGATTCCCGGTTCAGTCCTACTGCGTGGCACCTTGGGAAAGTGTCTTCTACTATAGCCTAGGGACGACCAAAGCCTTGTGAGTGGATTTGGTAGACGGAAACTGTAAAAAGCCCGTGGTATATATATGTGTGTATGTGGGGAGGCTTGTGTGTGTGTGTGTGTGTGTGTTTGTCCGCCTAACATCACTTGACAACCGTTGCTGGTGTGTTTACGTCCCCGTAACTTAGCGGTTCGGCAAGAGAGACCGATAGAATAAGTACTAGGCTAACAAAGAATAAGTTCTAGGATGGATATGTTCGTCTAAAAGCGGTGCTCCAGCATTTCCGCAGTCAAATAACTGAAACTAGTAATACGCTAAGTAAAAGAATAAAAGCATCATTTTTGTTTTCTTTCTTTGTGAACCAGAGAAAAATTGCTGCAGCTGGGCTGGGATGTGTTACCCCACCCTCCATATTCACTAGATATTGCTCCTTCGGATTTCCACTTATTCAGGTGGGGTAACACATCCCAGCCGAGCTGCAGCAATTTTTCTCTGGTTCACAAAGAAACGCGCGGTCTTGCATTATCATGTTGGAAGGCAACACCTTTCCTGTTGGCCAGTTCTGGGCCATTTCTCTTGAATTGCTGTTTTTAACTCGTCCAGGCGTGTGCAGTATTTCTCAGAATTAATTGTCTGGTTACTTGGAAGCAGCTCATTGTAAAGAATTCCTTTCCAATGTCACCGGACACAAAGCAAGACTATTTTTAGGGTGAAGACCTACTTTTGGGGTGGCTAAGGGTGGCTCATGTCGCTTACTCTAGGATCGCTTTCTCTGAACATATCGGTAGATAATCCATTTCTCATCACCTGTCACAATTTGCTTTAAAAAGGTGCGTTTTCATTACGTTTATAAAGCAAATCACAGATGGAAATGCGATCCAAAATGTTCTTCTCACTCAACTCATGTGGTACCCAAACATCGTAGCAATTTGTGCCCCCAAGCTCTTCCAGGTGCTCATGAAAGATGGATTATGATTGGTTGAGGCTTTCTGCAAATCCTCGGGTTGTGCAATGTGGGTTATTCTCAATCAATGACTTGATTTGGTCATCATCTGCAGTGAATGGTTTGCATGATCGCTCTTTATCAATAAAGCTACAATCTCCAGCTCGGAACCTTGCGATCCACTTCCGTACAGTTTTTTCGGATAAAGAAACATCACCATATACTTCGCATATTTCTTTGGTTGCTTGTGAGGCATTTTTCCCTTTACGGAAAAAGAAAAGCATCAAGTGCCGAAAATGAACTTTCTTATCTTCCATTTTAAAGGTTACAGAATTAACACAGGTTATAGGGACATAAACCTTTTTCCACGAAAATATAGCTTAAACTGTGCTCTAAATGGAGGTGTAGTGAAATCCTATTTGATGGACTAAACCATGTTCTAAAATAAGTCGAAAGGTAAGCTACTATAAATCGACACGAACTTTCCGGACAACCCAATATAATCGATATATATATATATATATAAAACTGAGAATGTGTGTCTATCTGTCTGTCTGTCTGTCTGTGTATTTCCCTAAAACTTGAGAACTGCACAACCAATTTCATTCAAATTTTACACATGCCTTACTTAGGGTCCGGGGAGTGTCATCGGCAAAAAAATGTTCAACTTCTTGCCTAGAGAGGGCCCATAGCAATATCATATCTTCTCCACTATTTCAGTATTACATGTTAAAAGTGAAACAAAAAGATTTCTCTATTTTATGCCAGATGCTTTCACTTTAACAATAAAAATAATAATAACAATTGAATTATATGTAGTAAGTAATAATTAAAATCAAACTAAAGTATAATATAATCGTAACATAACAAAAGTAAAAATAGCAATTGGTATAAAATTGCATCAATGACTTGAACTTGAATAAGTGGTTTCACATGAATGGGAATAAATTAAAAATAAAATTAGTGTGCAGAAATGGAATAGTCCAGATGGATAAAAAAAAATTAAATTAAAGAAAAGACTATTGTCTATAAAGTATACAATGTAGAGAAAAAAGATTTGAACACCTAGAGGAAAGCACCACCGAAAAGTGTCTTGGTGCGATTATGAAAGATATCTAACCAGAGGCGGTAAATTCACCACAATAGAAGCAAGGTTCGAGTCAACGGAGCGTGCAAGGCAGTACTCGACTCGAACTTGCAAAGTGGAAATATTTTATTTTTACCTTTATATCTGGGACGTAGGACGTGCCGGATAAAAATTTAAAATGCCCCCCCCCCTAGAAGTTGAGGTAGGCTGGATTGTAGCCAAACTTGTATACAAGAGGGAGGACAAGATGCAATTGATCGAAATTGCAAGAGACGGGCTTACAATTCCAGTCTGTTTTATATTTTGAGTATTGTTATCACTAGCGATATCAAGATATAACTTTGTATTTTGTATTTTATGTGTAGATGTATATATATAGATGTACATGTAATATGTACACATATATATACACATATATACATGCACTAGCACTATGACCCGGCAACGACGGGTCATAATGCTAGTATAATAAATATAATATAATATAATATAATATAATATAATATAATATAATATAATGCAAACTCTCATACTTGTAAATAGCTTACTGTACTCATTTACGACAATCAATATATTTTACGTCGTAATCAAAGGGTAATGCATAGAGAAATTCATAAATACGTCCTCTCTGATATGGAAAATTGGTTATAATGCAAATGATATATACATTTAAAAGAAATACGATAAAATAACATTAGAGGTTATTAATACAAAACATTAAAATTTAATAGAATGAAGGGAATATCAAAGTGCAACTGAAAACTAAGAGATATCGCAAAATTGTTTAGAACCAGTTAACTTATGATCGGGCAGATAAATGAGAATACTTAATTAATTATGGTAGAATAATTTATAATATTAAGTACTGTATGATACGTTGTGTGAAGTTTGTAATGTTTGTTGAAGTCATTTGGGAATTTCGTAATTAATTATGAAAATGTCATTTTATGTCGTTGCACTTTTCAAATCTACTTAAGATAATGTCAAATACACTTGCACTAATAACTGTGTGGATAATTAAGTATAATGGCAATGTTGACTAATTAGTAGAAGATAACAGACAAAGGAAATGAGTTAGATTGTATAAGAATAGCTAATTAAAGTATTAATGACTAAAACGCGAAAGAAAGTGAAGATATGGAATTATTACTTGGAAAAAACTGTTTTAATTTCATGATAATATTTTATTAATATTAGTGATATTTATATGTAGAACAGTTACAATGTAAACAATGGCTTGCCAATATATTTTTTAATATTTTCACCATGCGTATGAGGATTTATTATCGGTTGACAGACATCAGCACGCACCAGCTAAATGTTAGTGTGCTGAAGTAATGACAAAATGCTTCGTCATCTTGAGAACTTCTTCAGTCAGGATTGCTTCTGGCTGAGGAGACTAACAGATGTCAAAACAGTATACAAATGAATGGAAGCTAATATAAACATTTTTATCCCCAATGATATTATAATTACGGCTGGCTGACTTAAACGTCGATAATACAAGAAGAATGTTGTATATATATATATATATAGAAATACAATAAGAAGCTTCCAAATAGGAAAGCCTTGTGCTAGAATGAGCAGTAGAAAACTCAAACCACCAAATAAGGATAAATTCTCGAAAGGAATGAAAATTAAAAACGTTTGCCATCTCAATTATTTCCCAGACCATGTTTTCTAACGATTTCCAGCAAAGAAATATTCGCTGAAGACCAGTTTCATCAGTGGGACAGCGTTTAGATTTCAAATATACACACAACCAGATCCACATGAGTTTTCTACTGCTATTTCTAGCACAAGGCTTTCGTATTTGAAAGCCTCTTATTATATTTCCATTTGAATAATATATAGTCTAATGACTAATTCGTTTTTGTGCTAGGCCACTGGTAATAATAATTTCTTATTACCCTATTGCTATTTATTATATATATATATATATAATAATAATAAAATAAATGCGCCCTTCTCAAGCCTAGTCAGACTCATGGGCCCGGTTTCCCGGTTTCAATGGCGTATGTGTTTCCCAGCTGGACGGGACGCCAGTCCATCGCAGTGTTACTCCTTTTTGCCAGCTGAGTGGACTGGAGCAACGTGAAATGAAGTGTTTTTCGCTCAAGACCACAACGCGTCGCCCGGTCCAGGAATCAAAACCACAATCTTACGATCATGATGCTGACACCCCAACCACTAAGCCCCGTGCCTCCACCTATATTATCCATACTGCGATGAATATGATATTCAAGCATTTTGTTCGGTGCATATTATATTCTAATCATCGTTTAGTACGAAATTAGAAAGATATTAATATCATGTAAAATGTAAGTTAAAGTTAATAGAATATTTCCTTCCATATTTTTATAGCATCAGGATGACGTATAATGAGAAAACAGAAAATTCTAAACGTCGAAATGTATGGAAGTACAATGCAATAAACTACTTAGTTAAGTTAATTCATTAGGATTACACCACGATGGATGTTACTAACATGCTTTAAAGTTGCGAACTGAAAATAAGGAAATACAGATTTGTAAAACCAATGAATTGCGAGTATTTCCAATGTTTGATTGTTGGTAAAACTGTACAAACAATTCCTCTTGCAATCCTTTCCCACACGTTCACATGCTCAAGTAGATATTAAAAAAATGTATAGCATACATAGAAAGAAAATTATTTATGAACAGGCGTGGTGGCTATGTGGTAAGAAACTTGATTCCCAAGCATTAAGTTCGGAGTTCAATCCTACTACGAGGCACCTGCATCAAGTTTCTTCCGCTATATACTTGTGAGTGGTAGACGTAAACTGAAAGAAAATTGCCATATATATATATATATATATATATATATACTTATGTGTGTGTGTGTGTGTGTGAGTGAGTGAGTGAGTGTGTGTTTGTGTCTTTGTGTCCGTTTGTCCCCATCACTATTTGAAGACCGGCCGGTGTTGGTGTGTTTACGTTCCCATAAATTAGCAGTTCGACAAAAGAGATCGATGGAATAAATACTAGTCATTAGAAAGCTCCTATGGTTGATTTGTTCGACTAAAAGCCGTTCAAGGTGGCGCCCCAGCATGGCCGCCATCAAATGACTGAAACAAGTAAAACATGAAAGATAAAAAGAAACAACCCTAGATTATATAACAATTTATATAAAAGTAGGATGAATTGTAAGAGAAATATCTCGATTAGATAAAAAGTATTTAAAATTATACTTACAAAAATAACCTGATTGTTATTGCAACCTTTGTATTGAATATAATACAATAGAAGGAAGGAAATGTAACGCAGTAGAGCCATCAATGTATATGGTACTTATTTAAAAGACTTTCTAACTAGAAAGGATATGGCCTGGTCAGCCTGTAATGACATGCATAAGATCTGGTCATCAAATCTAAGTAGAGACTTCAAACTTGAAATATTCAAAGCCACAGTCGAACCAATTCTACTATATGGCTCAGAAACCTGGACGTTATCAAAGAAGCTTGAGAGGCGGTTGGATGGAACCTACACTCGCCTCCTTATGATAGCTCAAAATCTCTTGTGGAAGCGCCATCCAACCAAAATGCAAATATATGGGAAATTACCACCTGTGTCATCTCTTGTGAAAGGTAGGAGAGTCCAGTTTCCTGGACATTGTTGCAGAGCTGAAAAAGAAGTAATTTCTACTCTTCTCCTCTGGAAGCCAACTACTCGCAATACCAGAGGGCGCACACTCTCCTACCCTGATGTAATCTCCAGGGATACAGGCATCCAGCAACAGGACCTCCGTAATCCTATGATGGACCGTGAAGTCTGGCGTAACATAGTAAATTCCATTGTCTCGACCACGGTCGAACAATGATGATGATGATGACTTATTTGCTTGATTCTCAAATATGCAATTATAATCTTTACTACACACAAGGGGCTAAACACAGAGAGGATAAACAAGGACAGACACACGGATTAACACGATTGTATCGACTCCAGTGCGTAACTGGTACTTAATTTATCGACCCCGAAAGGATGAAAGGCATAGTCGACCTCGGCGGAATTTGAACTCAGAACATAACAACAGACGAAATACCTATTTCTTTACTACCCACAAGGAGCTTACAACAGAGGGGACAAACAAGGACAGACACACGGATTAAGTCGATTACATTGACCCCAGTGCGTAACTGGTACTTAATTTATCGACCCCAAAAGGATGAAAGGCATAGTCGAACTCGGCGGAATTTGAACTCAGAACGTAGCGGCAGACGAAATACCTATTTCTTTACTACCCACAAGGGGCTAAACACAGAAGGGACAAACAAGTACAGACAAACGGATTAAGTCGATTATATCGACCCCAGTGCGTAACTGGTACTTAATTTATCGACCCCGAAAGGATTAAAGGCATAGTCGACCTCGGCGGAATTTGAACTCAGAACGTAACGGCAGACAAAATACGGCTACGCATTTCGCCCAGCGTGCTAACGATTCTGCCAGCTCGCCGCCCTTCAAATATGCAATTGAGCGACTTGCAAAAAAACATAGATACAGCATTCTTACAATATAATATCATCCGTGCTTGTGTGTATATTGTATTATCTAGCATGGTGTTTCTTGCAATAACGAATACAGAAATAGGTGTACGAAAGGTGTTTATATGACATAGCAAAGCGTGTCTTAATAATCAATATGAAAGAAGGAGAGACAAATACAGGGACAGAAAGAATGTGAGCGAGTGGATGAATGAGAGAGCGAACGAATTTATGCAAATATCAGAGATAGGAATGCAAATAAGCATGTTATGATTTTAATGTTATATAACACTAGCAGTATCGCCCGGCGTTGCTCTGGTTTGTAAGGGAAATAACTATAAAGCATTTTTAGAGAGTTATAGCCAAAAAATAGCCAAAAAATGGAAAAAAACATGGTAACTTTTTTTTGAGAGTAAAAAAAGGTGGAGTTGCGTCCCCTAGACAGTTCGCGGTTTGTGTTTCTGATTCTCGACCCCATGTCGAATTTATCGATTTTTTTCAGAACTGGGGGAACTTTTCAAAATTTTCGCTGCGTTAGTTTTGAATTATGACATTGGGCTATGTGTGTGTCAAGTTTCATTAGAATCGGTTGAAAGCCGTGGTCAGGGTGAGGGTACAAGCAAACAGACACACAGAAACACGCACAGACAAACTGCCGTTTATATAGAGAGAAGATTAAGTTATCTGGCAATAAATGTATTTAAACGAGAAAAAAAGAAAACAAGTAACCAGACAATTAATTCTGAGAAATACTGCACACGCAATCAAATGGCTGAAACAAGTAAAGAGAAAAGAGACAAGAGAGAGAGAGAGAATATTAAGCTTCCGTATTACTAAATCAACGCTTAATTCTGAAATCATCCTCCCAGATGCATAATGATTACCTGCAGATGTCATCGGTTACGTTAGCAAAATATTCCTGCTGTCCTTTTTCGGTTAAATGAAGACAAGCACGGCAACACGAATCAAGAGATATTCATAATACGCGCTCTTCTTTAGTGACACCAGAATTCTTGCTGAGATGCGTGCGTGCGTATGCACTTATATATGCACACACACACACACACACACCACACACACACACACACACACACACATATATATATATATTTTTACTCTTTTTACTTGTTTCAGTTATTTGACTGCGGCCATGCTGGAGCACCGCCTTTAGTCGAGCAAATCCACCCCGGGACTTATTCTTTGTAAGCCCAGTACTTATTCTATCGGTGACTTTTGCCGAACCGCTAAGTAACGGGGACGTAAACACACCAGCATCGGTTGTCAAGCAATGCTAGGGGAACAAACACAGACACACAAACATATTCACACACACTTATATATATATACATATATACGACAGGCTTCTTTCAGTTTCCGTCTACCAAATCCACTCACAAGGCATTGGTCGGCCCGGGGCTATAGCAGAAGACACGTGCCCAAGATGCCACGCAGTGGGACTGAACCCGGAACCATGTGGTTGGTTAGCAAGCTACTTACCACACAGCCACTCCTGCGCCTACATGTATATATATATACACATACTGTATATATATGGACTCTTTTACTCCATTGCTTGTTTCAGTCATTTGAGTGTGGTCATGCTGGAGCACCACCTTTAGTCGAATAAATTGACCCCTTGACTTATTCTTTGTAATCCTAAAACTTATTCTATCGGACTGTTATTGCCGAATCGCTAAGTGACGGGGACGTAATCACAACAACATGATTTCATGATTTGTCAAGCGATGGTGGGGGGGACAAACACTGACACGAACAACAAACGCATATATATATATATATATATATATATATATATATATATATATATATATATATATATATATACACATACTGTATATATATATATATATATATATGGAGGCGCAATGGCGCAGTGGTTAGGGCAGCGGACTCGCGGTCGTAGGATCGTGGTTTCGATTCCCAGACCGGGCATTGTGAGAATTTACTGAGCGAAAACACCTAAAGCTCCACGATGCTCCGGCAGGGGTGGTGGCGATCCCTGCTGTACTCTTTCACCACAACTTTCTCTCACTGTTCCTTCTGTTGACCTGCTCGCTTAGCCAGCGGGGCGGCGTCATTTGAAGGCTAAAACAATGCGAAGCGCATTGTGACCAGCGATGTCTAGCAACATCTGATAGCCTAGGTCGGTCACGGTGATCACGGTGGTATATATATATATATATATACATAAATATATACTACGGGCTTTTCAAACTCCTGCAGGATATAAATATATTTAACTTCTACCTATCTGCAACATTTATCTAGTAATGATAAATTCTCCACTTCTGCATTTGTCTCTCCATCACTCGCACAGTGATAGTTCTCAAAGAACAGTGAAAAGCCTTTCACCAGAGCAACGTCCAGCTGCTTCCTTGCTAACAGGACATCACCAACCATTACAATTTGGCTTTTCAAATTACGTTCTATCTAGCACTCATGTAGATAAAAGCATAATATATTCTGTACGTTCCCATAATTTCACATATCTCACAAGCACTGAGACACAAAGAACGACATTTGATATCAAAATATATAAGATATACTAAATGGAATATGCATGAGCTTCCAAGCTTAGCCAGCAAACGTATGGACTAAATATATACGTATCTATCTATGTATGTCTAGTACGGTGCAAAAGTCTTCCATCACTTTAAACTATTGTAAATTCCTACTAATTGCCAGTTTATAAGTGGATGTTTCGCATGACGTTTTTACTAATGAAACATTGACCCTTCAATAAGTAATACGACTGACCCACTTCCCAGAGTAGTAGAGCAACGACGTTTGGCAGAGTTATTAGTCTTTTTCTACATAGGAACCACCCAGAGTTACGCATTTCTCCCGTTGTTTGATGCAGCTCTGGAGACCGTTTTTGTAGAAGACCCCATCTTGGTCCTCCAACCACGACGTGACTTCAGAAATCAAGGCTGCATCATCTGGGAAACACTTTCCTTTCAAAAACAACTTCATGGCTGGGAAGAGGTGAAAATCAGAGGGTGCACGCCTATGCTTCTGATCTGACGACACGCGAGTTGTGGACCGGAGCGTTGTCTTGCAGGAGGAGGATGCCTTTGCTGATCTTGCCCCGCCTCTTGATTTTGTTAGTTTCTCTTAATTTCCTCAAAAATGAAGCATGATAGGCTCCTGTAATTGTGATGCCTTTCGCCAGGAAATCTGTCATCACTACTCTGTCCTGGTCCCAGAAGACTGTGAGCATGACCTTACCAGTGGAGGGCTGCACCCTTGCCTTCTTTAAAGGAGGTGAGTCACGGTGCTTCCACTGCATTGACTGAGCTTTGGTCTCTGGATCATAGTGATGGACCCAGGTTTCATCCTATGGAATCAGTCCTTTGAAAAATTTTGACTCATCTTCTTGGCACATCTTCAAATTCATCCTCGGGAACTCGACGCGTTCTTGCTTCTGGAAAGGTGTGAGCAACCTGGGAATCCATCTGGCAGACACCTTTTGCATATGCAAATTGTCATGAATGATAGTTTCCACATACCCGGTACTAATCTTGACTTCATGGGCTATTTGGCAAATAGTTATGCGTCGATCTTCCAAAATGGCAGCTTCAACTTGACGGACAGATGCCTCATCAATGGCAGAAGTGGGGCGACCAGACCTGGGAGCAGTTTCCACAGAGTTCCGACCATGTTTGAATTCACGATGCCAGCGTTTTACAAGGTCATATGATGGGGCATCATCACCATAAGTTACTTTTATTTCATCAAAAGGCTCCCACAATATGTGTCCTTTCAAATACAAAAACCGGATCACTGCTCGACACTCAACAGGCTCCATTTCACACATGACTCAGTTCAAACACCTGTAAATCAGAAACCACAATATGTTCAGAGCTGTAATTTGCCACTTAATCTATAGAGATATAAATAATTGCACATGCAAAATTTCAGCTAGATCAAACAACTGCAAGTGGGTCAGGGGCTTTACTTATTGAACGTCCCTCGTAGACTCATAACACTGCGTAATCATTATATTTTGAAGTTTCGCTTCTGAATGAGTGGAGAAGATGTGGGAAGACCACAAAATATGGCCGTGAAAAAGTTGTCGGCCACCTCGCATGAACCAATCAAGATAGTTATTTAAAACAGAAAAAATGTCTATAATGAAAATTTATTACATTACGTTTTTTCAAGAATTTGTTACTATTTGGTGTGGCTTCCCTTAGCTTGAATAATTGCTTCAATGCGTCTGGGAAGAGATGCGTACAAATCCGTCACCATCTTCACTCGTATGAGAGGCCATTCTCTGACTGAGCTCCCACAACGCTTCAAGATTGCATGATTTTTTCTGATGAACTCTTCTCTTTAGTTCCATCTACATTTGCTCGATGATATTTAAGACAGGGCTCTGAGCTGGCCAAACTTTCAATACGGCAACACCTTTATCTGACAGACTCTGTTGCACGCGACCTGTGGCATGGTGCTCCGTCATGCTGAAAAATATTACCTTCACCAAGTCTGGTATCAAATTGTGCTTCAGCAACTGGATGTATTTGGCACTAGTTCTAGGGAATTTGCAGATGTGGAATAGGCGTTAAAAGGCATCACTTCGCAAGAGTTCCAGCACTGCTTTGAACGGTGGAAAACGCATCTGGACCGACATATTGCCTCAAATAGAGAATACTTTGAAGGCGATAAAACTAAAACTAAGTGAATAAAGTAATATTACAAACTTCTGGTTTCGTTTGGGTATCCCCTCATTAATGTATATGTATATATATATTATATAGGATAACATTTTCGAAAACATTTTATCAATGGCCAGCATAATAAAAAAATGCCTTTAAAGGTTAAATTTATAAACAACTTATAAACAAGGGCAAAAGAAAAATATTCCAATACCATATATGCCGAAAATAGACTTAATCGTCAATAACCATATAATTTATCACTATAAGTACGCGTCTCGAAAGCAAATCGATAGAAATTTCTAAAAAAATTCGTTATTATCGGATCGTTCCCAATTTCTGAGTTTATAACTTGTATATATATAAATGGATGAATGAGTTATCCTTTGTTTACCGTTAACATGAGAATATTGCATTTTACACCATTTATTCCTTTGGAATAAAACCATGCTGTCTTCGAAACATATGTCGAAAGTAAAAGAATTTTAATAACAACTTCGTTCAACTCATTTATTTACTTATATATATATATAGAAATTCAGGGTGAGTACTTGATAATTGTAAGCACCTGTATATACCGTTTGGTGGTGTAGGTGGTGGAGTAAATTAATCAAAATAAAAACAGAAGGACGAGATGGACGCTTCATTTTTATGCTGCTGCCGCATTATGTCGTAAGCGAATGAGAGGATTTGCATCCCCAACGTAGAATTTTTGATGTAATACATGTCCTTGAGGTAGTAGTTGTGCGCGGCTGAAAAAGGCCATAGACGCACATTATGCATTGTTATAAATCCGTCTAATAAAGGCACGAAACATATGTACCGCTGAATCCTTGGCATCATGTTTTTATTTTGATTAATTTATATATATATATATATATGTGTGTGTGTGTGTGTGTGTGTGTGTGTGTGTGCGTGCGTAGGAGTGTGTATGTATGTGTATGCGTGCGTGTATGTGTTTGCTTTTCCTCCACCTCTTAAGAACTGGTAATGGTGAGCGACAGAATAAGTGACGGGATCAATTCATTCGATGAAACCCTTCAAGATTGGGGTTCTATCATTGCGGCAGCCGAGAGAACGAACCAAATAAGAGAAACTATACCATTCAGTTGGCCAATTAAAAGATCCACCGATATTGATTGACCATGTAATTCTTCTTAGTGTATGTTCGTTGTCATCCAAAATGTCTTCAACACATCCAAACCTGAACGAGTTCTCTGTGATATTAGAACAGAGAGCTCCATACTTGTTAATAATTTGCTAAATATATATTAGTTGCTTTCACATCCGACGCTGTCGATAGTATTTTAATAATAAATATTAGATATTTATTAAACGTTAGACTTTGTCACTCTCCATGTTGTCTTCAGTTCACCTTATGTCATTCGCACTCGCTTTTCAGTATCTGCATATATTGAATTCGGAATAATATTGGTTAATTATATGATTTATGAAATGCCCAGCAATATTGCTATTTATGTTCATACGTAAAATATTGGGAAATATCAACTTTAGATCTGATGAATTTAGTTAACGTCTATACAGTTAAACGGAGATTTCATATAATGGAAGATGAGACATCGTAGAATCTATTGTCCCGATTTATCTTCAAATATAATAGAATTTTAAAAAGTATTTATCATCATATATTTCAGAAAATATTTGCTATAGTTCTATGGTTAATAATTTTGCTCTCCATATATGCATTTTTGTTTTTGCGGCATGGCAATGTGTATTTTCCACAAAGCTATATTATCAAACTGGAAGTCATTCAAATATCTATATATATAAAAGTGAAGTTGTGTGTCTGACTCCTACGATTTAGATTCCTAACTACTCCTACATTTTGCGGTGCAGTTTAACGAAAACCGGGTATCTTATAGTGGTGATTCATATCGAGCCCTTCTGGGTATTAGCGCGCGTCTACGATGAGTCTATGATTTTAAAAAAGATTTACCATCATTTTTTTCCATTTTTAATGCATATTTTTGCTATTATATAAGGGAAGTAACTCTCTAAAAATGCTTATATAGTTATTTCCCTTACAAACCCGAGCAACGCCGGGTGATACTGCTAGTATAAAATATAAAAGTTCGTTAAATAAGAGGAAGGACGCAAATACTTATTATTTATTACGTGTTTCGCTCATTGGAATGCAACCATACTAGGGAAACACCTTGACAAGTTTATACTTACAGATAGACCCTACAAATTCTATTTCAAGCGTGGTATTTATTTTATGGTACCTTTTTCCGAACTGCTTAAATTACTGGTAAGTAGACAACCCGATACTGGTTTTCGTGGAGGAGAAACGCAAACATAAAGATGCGAACACACGCATGCACACGCATATGCGCACGCACACGCATATGCACACGCACACACACACGTAAACAGACGACGGTCAAATTGAATTTCCGCCACACAAATGCACTCCTCACTTGGCTCTGATTCACCCAGGCTTAGGCTAAACGACACTTGCTCGATCAGGGAGGCAGTGGGACTAAAGCTGTAGCCATGTTTTTGAGCTGCAAATTTCTTACCACGCAGTCAAGCCTGCACCTGAAGTTGCATTTAGTGTCATAAATGCACGAAGACATACTTTAAATTTTCGGCACTGTCATGCTTTTAGTTGTCAGGAGGAAAGTAGAAAAAGTGTGACGTCAATTTGATGTCACTCGTCCACCTTCGTATCTTTCCGTAGAATTCATCAAAACGCGTGTAAATTTATTGGCACTGTCATGCTTTTAGCTGTCAGAAGTGAAAGTCGTCAACTTCGTGTAGTTACGTCAGGTTTATACCTTCGTTAACTTACGCCTTATCGGCACTGTCATGCTGTTTAAACTTTATAAATAAATATATTCTTGGAGTGTGTGTATATGTGGCTATATGTCTGACTAATGTGTGTGTTTGTGCATTTATTGTATGTGTGTATAAGTAGTTATATGCTTATATTATCCATTATAGTAATATTTGCCTGTTGAAATCCGTTTTAAGGCGGTCACTAGTTTAATTAAAGATGTGTCTATATATGTATATATATATATATATACATGTGTATACATATATATATATATACATGTGTATATATACACATGTATATATATATATATATATATATGTATACACATGCATATATACACATGTATATATATGTATACACATGTATATATACACGTGTATATATATGTATACACATGTATATATATATATATATATATATATATACATGTATAGACATCTTATACACACATACAATAAATACAGACACACACACATTAGTCAGACATATAGCCACATATACACACACTGCAAGAATATATTTATTTATAAAGTTTAAACAGAACATGGAATGAAATGTATTTATTTATAAACTTTAAACTGAACTGCAATTGTTTTATAAACCTAACAGCGTGGTTGTACGTAAATAAACGGCGTAAATTAACGAAGATATAAACCTGATGACGTAAATACACGAAGTTGACGTCTGACGTCAGATTTTTCTACTTTCACTTCTGACAACTAAAAGCATGACAGTGCCAAATTTTCTAGTTCCTTACTGGATGGAGTAATATGCATAGATACAAATGACTGCATTGTTTATTTCCAGGTAAAATGACATCAGACCATTGAAAGAAGTTTTTAAAAGTAATGAGTAGAGTCTTCTCTTGAAAATGGAGAAAATATCTCATGGTGTAGTCATCAATCATCGCTGAACTCGAGCACATTTAAATGTTATAAACCGCATTATAGATTAATTAGGCAAAACTCTATAGCTTTTGTTCATATCTAAGTTATAAGCAGCAAACCAACCATTTTCAAGTTGAAACGAAACAGTATCTTAACAAGTAAGCTCTCCACAAACTGTAAAATCGTCTCTGAGGAGACACTCGCTTTATCCTCTCCACATACATAATATGTTATCAATGGGTTTTCGTTATTTAGTAACCCACACTGTGGTATTTTAATATGTAAATTTACTTCAATTCTGCTTTAAACTGCACTGTGTATTATATAATATATATATATCTGCGAGCTGGCAGAAACGTTAGCACGCCGGGCGAAATCCGTAGCCGTATTTCGTCTGTCGTTACGTTCCGAGTTCAAATGCCGCCGAGGTCGACTTTGCCTTTCATCCTTTCGGGGTCGATAAATTGAGTACCAGTTACGCACTGGGGTCGATGTAATCGACTTAATCCGCTTGTCTGTCCTTATTTGTCCCCTCTATGTTCAGCCCATTGTGGGTAGTAAAGAAATATATATAAGCATCAATCTCAACCAAAGACAAACTGGATAAGATAATATACGTTTGTGCTCGTTATATTTTTTGCTGTGTTTTAATCTTTATTTCTCAGCGACCCTTTCGGATACTTTTACTTGAGTTAGTCATTTGACTGCGGTCGTGCTACGGCACAACATTGAAGGGTTTAGTTGGAAAAAAACGACCTTAGCACTCGTCTTTTGTATGCCTGGCACCCACTCTGTCCTTCGCTTTTTCCGAGCCGCTAGGTTACGGGGACGGAAACACACGTACACCGGTTGTTAATTTGAGGCATGGTAGACAAACACAAGGACAAAGACACACACACACACGCATCGAATATATACAGATATACGGTGGGCTTCTTTCAGTGTCCGTCAGTCAGAGTTTTGGCTGCCCCGAGGTTATAGTAGAAGTAACTTGCTCAAGATTCGACGCAATGGAACTGAATCCAGAACCATGTGATTGTGAGGTAATATTCTTACCTTACAGCCACAGCTTTTAAATAAGATTAACGTAGGCAGGAATTTAGAAAAACTATGCTTAGAGAGAATCATGAAGGTCATCGTAAGATTTCCGCTTTTATTTCGAGAATTCTACCATTATATTACTCTTTTACTCTTTTACTCTTTTACTCTTTTACATGTTTCAGTCATTTGACTGCGGCCATGCTGGAGCACCACCTTTAGTCGAACAACTCGACCCCGGGACTTATTCTTTTGTAAGCCCAGTACTTATTCTATCGGTCTCTTATGCCGAACCGCTAAGTAACGGGGACATAAACACATCAGCATCGGTTGTCAAGCAATGCAAGGGGACAAACACAGACACACAAACACACACACGCATACATATATATATATATATATATATATATACATATATACGACGGGCTTCTTTCAGTTTCCGTCTACCAAATTCACTCAGAAGGCTTTGGTCGGCCCGAGGCTATAGTAGAAGACACTTGCCCAAGGTGCCACGCAGTGGGACTGAACCCGGAACCATGTGGTTGCTCGACAAGCTACTTACCACACAGCCACTCCTGCGCCTGAAAACATCAACCAAGAACCAACTTTGAATCACACATAGCAGCTTGTTAATTTGTATTGAAAAATAAACCTAGTTTTATCACTTTTCCATCAGTGGTATCTTGGTTAGCTTATGAAATTTTCAGCCGATCATTATAAGTCTGAAATATTGAACCATAGATTTTTATAGGCTGTGCGGTTAGAATATTCGACAAACAAGCGTGAGGCCATGATTTCGATTCCTGGCGGCGTGTTCTATCTACTTTATATTGCTCTAGTTCACTCAGCTGGCAAAAACGAGTTGTATCTGCATTTCGAAGATCCAGCCTTTTCACGTTCTGTGTCAAGATGTATCCCTCGGAGAGCTATGCTAAGAGACGGTGTGCCTCTGCAGTGCTTAGCCATTTGCACGTTAATTTCAAGAGTGATTAGCCTTTTTAATATCTAAGAGTGATTAGTTTTTTTAAACACCATTGAATATTACATATAAAAATTTACGAAAACAGAAGCAAGGTAGAATAAAAAAAAATTATGGGCGGCGCAAAAATTGCACACCAGTAAAATAACATTGCCTTAACATTTTCGTATTTATTATTTTCTGTCAGTAAATGTGATAAATATTCATAAAATGATGATTGTTGTTATTTCAGAACAATATCAGAAATTTTTAAAAACTTAATTCTGCCATTCGATAATTTGTGTCATGCCTCCGAGGTCCCCAGGTTTCATAGGGGAGCATCTAAAGTCTGTTGTCTATACAACTCGTCCTAAAAGCGTTGAGTAATTAAAACATAATATAAGAATTCTTTGTGCAAAGAATAACAGTGAACTTTTGTATAATATACAAAATTGTCTTTGGTTTCATTTCCATAAATCTAATGAATATCGGAAATAATTTTGAAAAAATTATTCCAACCATTTCTGATTTTTTTCGTGGGGACGGGAAGGAATTTATAATTTTGTATCGTATATGGTATAAGACCATAACAAAACAGCACGAAATATATATTTATAAATGTCTTCTTGTCTCTCTGTTTTCTATAAGTTGGTAAATTTATATATTTACGCCTAAGCACATCGAGACAGTCAACATGTTTCATCCATATTTGATTCTATGTATGACTTTATATGCTTTTCTGTGTTTCTTTGTTTCTATGAATAAACATACATATGGACATCAATCTGTCTACCGGACTATCTACTTATTATCTATCGATCTATTGATCTATCTTTGTCTGTCTCATTCTTCTCTGTTATATATGCGTAAATGCGTGTGTGATTGTATTTATTATGTGTGCATAGAAATATATGCGTCTTTTGATGTAGTAAGTCTGTATAAAGCACACCTTCACCAATATAACACAGCCGTAATATAATTCTGCTTGGCGAATTATGCAAAATAATCACGGAATTATATAGAAAAAGAAGTATTTATTTTCCAAAATAACTATTTCATGTCAGATGTCAGATCTTACCAACAAAAATCCGGAAGTGCAATAGAGACGAAAGTCGCCCCAGTCTATGCAAATTTAGTTTCGGGTTACTTGGAAATTACAATGTATAAAGAATCGCTGAGAAAATACGGAAACTCTTTCTGTGAATATATAAAAGATAAGATTGTGGGAGAGACTTATCGGGAATTGCATTATTATTAGAAATGAAATCATGAATAAGTTAAACGAATTTATAATAATACTTCATGGAATATAAAATGATAGCCAATTCACTGCGGAACACACTGTAGAAAAAGAAAAAAGAACAACCATGTCTAGATATTTATTAATAGAAGTTACGCGCAGGCGTAGATGTGTGTTCAAAAGATTGCTTCTCAGCCACATGTTTCCGAGTTCAGGTCCACGCCTTGATCGTGTGTCTTCTACTATAGCCTTGGGCCCATCAAAGCCATTTGACGGGATCTCGTAGACGAAACCTGAAGGAAGTCAGAGGTATCTATGCATATATATATATATATATATATATATATATATATATATATATATATATATATATATATATATACTTTATTTAAAAGCAGCAGAAATTCAACAAAACCTGTTACTCGGAGTTTCAGGTTCCCGTTCGTCGGAGAGTTTATTTTTTTAACAAAACTGTCCGACGAACGGGAACGTGAAACTCCGAGTAACAGGTTTTGTTGAATTTCTGCTGCTTTTAAATAAAGCATATTACACTACCCCTGGTATTTGAGTACTCTTTTTTCCACCTTGTTTCACATTTATGTGTTTACTCCGTATATATATAAATATATATGTGTGTGTGTGTGTACGTATGCGCGCGTGTGTTCTTGCCTGCGTCCGTGCGTGCGTGTATGTGTGTGCCTTTCTGGCTGTGGCTGTACCACCAGAACATCGCTTGACAACGGTTGATGTGTTAGTGTTCACGTAACTTTGCTGTTCGTCAAAACCAAGCGATAGAATAAGTACCAGATTTAACAAGGCAAAAGCTGGGATCGATTTGCTCGACTAATTATTCTTCAAGGCGATGTCACAAACATGACCGCAGTCTAATGTCTCAGAAAACTTTTTTTACAAATACCTGAATTGCAACAGGCATCTTTAGAAACGTGCGGTTTGGAGTCATAGTCTTTCGTGTGTATCATCCACCGAAGTCTTTTCAATAAATATCCGTTTTAATTAAACTAACAGAATACATGTAAATGCGTTTCATATACAAAAAAACAAACGTGATAACGGCATTAAGAAATGAAATTTACGTTTATCTTCAGAAAATCCCCCTTCATTATTATTACTTGATGGAATACATAAAAGGACAGCTTATAGCTGGAAACTAAGACAAATATTTACAAAAGTCAACTCTTTACTCTTTACTTGTTTCAGTCATTTGACTGCGGCCATGCTGGAGCACCGCCTTTAGTCGAGCAAATCGACCCCGGGACTTATTCTTTGTAAGCCCAGTACTTATTCTATCGGTCTCTTTTGCCGAACCGCTAAGTAACGGGGACGTAGACACACCAGCATCGGTTGTCAAGCGATGCTAGGGGGACAAACACAGACACACAAACAAACACATATATATACATATATATATATATATATATATACATACGACAGGCTTCTTTCAGTTTCCGTCTACCAAATCCACTCACGGGGCTATAGCAGAAGACACTTGCCCAAGATGCCACGCAGTGGGACTGAACCCGGAACCATGTGGTTGGTTAGCAAGCTACTTACCACACAGCCACTCTTGCGCCTCCGGAATTGAAATTACTATCATCTGCTGCTACTCATAATACTAGAAACAAAGCAGTTTATAATATTCTCTTCTAATCTAGGCACAAGGCGCGAAATTTTGTGGGAGGGACCTGTCGATTAGATCGACCCAGTACGCAGTTGGTACTTAATTTATCTACCCCGAAGGGATGAAAAACAAAGTTGACCGCGGCGCAATTTGAACTCAAAACGTAAAGACTGATGAAATACCGATAAGCATTTCGCCAGGTGTTTTAATGTTTCAGCCAGCTCGCCGCCATAAAGTAATGTATAATATTCTTTTCTAGGCACAAGGCACGAAATTTTGGGGGATAGGGCCAGTCGATTAGATTGACACTAGTACGTAACTGGTACTTAATTTATCGACCCTGAAAGGATGAAAAGCAAAGTCGACCTCGGCGGAATTTGAACTCAGAACGTAATGGCAGACGAAATACCTATTTCTTTACTACCCAAAAGGGGTTAAACATAGAGGGGATAAACAAGGACAGACAAAGGGATTAAGTTGATTATATCGACCCCTGTGCGTAACTGGTATTTATTTAATCGACCCCGAAAGGATGAAAGGCAAAGTCGAGCTCAGCGGAATTTGAACTCAGAAAGTAGCGGCAGACGAAATACCTGAGAGCATTTCTCCCGTCGTGCTAACGTTTCTGCCAACTCGCCGCCGTAACGTAGTATATAATATTAAAATATTATTCAGGGTTAATTTTTTCTCCACAAACAGAATTATAGAATGAAAAACACAAGCACACTCATTAGGGATAACATTAGCACATGATAAATTATCCTCAACAATAACACGAACAACATTGAAAATATGTGGGCGACAAAAACGAGGAATACGTTTTGAATTGTCTGAAGATTCAGAATTCCTGAGGAAACTAGTGTCATGTTTCAAACTAAGTAATTATTAGGTCGTCAAGTCTGAAGGTTATAGACAAGGAAAAAAAATTGCTAATGTTTTAGGAATACAAGGAAAAGTTTTATTCATCAAATTATGCACCCATATTGTCAATACACTTTTGTCGTTTCAGCGGTAGCTTGTCCAGCCTAGAACTGTAAAAGTCTGGGAATCTAGAGTCAATAAAATCTTGAAAGGCCTGTTTTACAGCATCGTCGGAATTAAATTTTCTTCCTATCAAAAAGTTATCTAAATTCTGGAAGAAGTGGTAGCCAGTGGGGGCAAGATCAGGTGAGTATGGTGGATGATGGAGAATTTCCAAGTTCAATTTCTGTAGTTTCCGTCATGTCATTTTTGCGACGTGTGATCTGGCGTTGTCTTGCAATAAAATAGGAGTAGGTCTGTTGATTAATCTAGGCTGTTCTTTTTTCGTAAGTTTCTGCATCATTTGGTCCAGTTAGCTGCGGTATACTTCGGCCGTGATTGATGAGCCAGGTTTAATGAGACCATAATGGATCACACCTGCGCCACACCACCAAAGACACGCCATCAATTTCTTTTGATGAATTATTTTTCTTTTGGATTGTGTTCTAGTGACTCATCTTTGTCCAACCATTGTGCTGAACGTTTACGGTTGTTTTATTGGATCCACTTCTCATTACACGTTACAATTCGATTCAAAAATGATTCATTTTTCTGACAAAAATGTAGCAAAATACAGGCTTCCAAACGTTGCTGATTTTGATTTTCATTGATTTCATGTGGAACCCAC
>NC_043014.1:9327752-9332752 GCF_006345805.1 Octopus sinensis | reverse complement strand
GCGCTTCGCATTGTTTTAGCCTTCAAATGACGCCACCTCGCTGACTAAGCGAAGCAGGCCAACTGAAGAAAGAATGAGAGAAAGATGTAGCGAAAGAGTACAGCAGGGATTGCCACCACGATCTTACGTCCGCAAGTCCGCTGCCCTAATCACAGAGCCATTGTACCTCCACACACACACACACACACACACAACACACACACACACACCACACACAGATATATATATATATATATATATATATATATATAATATATATATATATATATATATATATATATATATATACACACAACTGTTTGTGTGTGCGTCTTTGTCTCTGTGTTTGTCCAACACCGCTGATTCACAACATGCATTGGTCTGTTTAAGCCTCCTAACTTAGCGGTTCGGCGAAAAACACCGATAAAATAAGCAGTAGGTTTAAAAAGGATTAATCGTAGGGTCGATTTGTTCAACTAAAGCCCTTGAAGTACATGTTCCAGCATAGCCACAGTGAAATGATTGAAACCAAAAAAAAAAAAAAGTTAACATATTCTGACTACAGGATTTCCGCGGAGTTCAAATTCCGCTACGGTCGACTTTTTGCCTTTCATCTTTCGGAGTCGATAAATTAAGTACCAGATAATTCGGGGACTGTACCTAGAGTTGAAAAGAATATTTTAAATGTACTTTGGAATACGGATGCTATGTGGAAGGATCTAGCGTGGCGCATTCCTCGATGGAGGATGAGAAGCAGAAACTATCACACAGAAAATAAAAGACCCCGTTATGAATTTTGCAAAAGCTTGTTTGGTTTTTGGTGAGCTGTAGACTGGGTTTTCTATTTTATACAACTACTAGCAGTATCGCCCGGCGTTGCTCGGGTTTGTAAGGGAAATAACTATATAAGCATTTTTAGAGAGTTATAGCCAAAAAATAGCAAAAAAATGCATTAAAAATGGAAAACAAATGATGGTAATTTTTTTTTAAATCGTTGACTCATCGTAGACATTTTAGAGAGTTACTTCTCTTATATAATAGCGAAAAAAATGCATTAAAATGGAAAAAATTATGGTAATTTTTTTTTTCTAATCGTAGACTCATCGTAGACGCGCGCTAATACCCAGAAGGGCTCGATATGAATCACGACTATAAGATACCTGGTTTTGGTTAAACTGCACCGCAAAATGTGAGAGTAGTTAGGAATCTAAATCGTAGGAGACAGACACACAACTTCACTTTTATATATAAAGATATTCCCTGAAAAGTATCCTTAGCCTTCTCTCTTCTTCTTTAACTATAAAAATTTAAAAAATATGTTAAAAGTGTTCAATCAAGAATCGAAACGTGTCCCTTTTTCAGCGCATATTTCAGGACCGTTTCTATGATTGATCGCATTGCTAATCTGTCATTACCGTGCACGAAAACGAAGTGACAGTCAGATAATTATAGATAATTTAATTATCGATCACTATCTCAGATCTTTACAGATAATTTACTTATCGATCACGGTCTAAGTTCATTATGGATAAAATACTTATTGATCTTGCACTCGGATCATTAGAGATTATTATCGATCATTGAAGGTTTTGACATGAACACACAAAGAAGCAAATTACATATAGCAATATATTCCCTCTGATGTTCCACATTCTTAATCATCATCGTTGTCATCACCATCATCGTCATAATCACCAACATCACCCTGTGTTTATTCACATAGGGTTATATATCTTTGTTGTAGATAGTCGAAATTAACCGTACTGTAAAAGAAAGACTTACAGAGTAATACAAACACAAAGACAAAATTATTTGTGTAATTTTTAGTAAAAGTAGAATACCGCAACCGATTTCAAACAAAGCAAGTATAATAATGGGATATTAGCGGAAATGACTGAGATGTAATTTGTAAAATGCACTTGGAATTAACGAGACTATATTATTTTTATGTACATCGCACTACAGAGGAGAGTATTAACACACATTTCTCTTTCTATGTTGTATTGCCAATAGGAAATGTTTCAACACATAATGTCTAGCGTAAATATTAGTCACGTTCGTTTAAATTAACTTCCTTATTATATACTAATTAGCAACTATTTACATAACATCTGCTTTTATGTTTCTTTGAAATGGATGAATTATATCCTGGTAAAGCCAAGAAACTGTTATGTAATTTAGCGGAATGTCTTTTAAAGATTCAAAAATCTATGAAGGCTTCTGTATGGAAAGTTAAGCATTATGTAAAATTTGAAGTTATAACATTTGAAAAACTCAAGACATAAATGTTTTTTAGCGTTAAATAGTTACAAACGAGAAAATTGGCGATACACCGCTTTTACAAAATGGAGGTTAAGCGGCATCGATTGGAACGGTGTCGATGGGTATACTTTCTCTGTAACTTACCCTGATAATTTAAAGTGAATCGGGAAGGACAAACAAAGAATTATATATCACCAAAACCGGAACCCTGTCGTCGTCGTCGTCTTCTTCTTCTCCTTTTTCTTCTTCTTCTTCTTCTTCTTCTTCTTCTTCTTCTTCTTCTTATTATTATTATTATTATTATTATTATATTATTATTATTATTATTATTATTATTATTCTCTTTCTTCTTCTTCTTTTTTTCTTCTTCTTCTTCTTCTTCTTCTTCTTTATCTTAATTCTTTTTGCCCCTTGTGGAGCATAGGGCCTCAACAGTTGTTTTCCACGTTTTGCAGTCATTGGCATGTTTCTTGGCTGCTTCCCAAGTCAGGCCGGTGGTCCTGAGCTCGTCCAAAATACTCCGCTTCCATGTCTGCTTCGTGTGTCTGCTCCATGTCTGCTCCATGTCTGTGTGTGTTTGCCTTTTTTTTGTCACTGTGTTTCCCTCTCACTGCTTAACAAGTTCTCTCACTGCTTAACACACACACATACACTTAATTATATTATAATTATATTATAATTATATTATATCTTGTATCTTTAACTTGGTTCAGTCATTAAACGGAACGTCTAACTTGACTGAAGCAACGCTTTGGAGAAATTCTTAGTCGAGTGAATCAACCTTATTCTCTTTACTCTTTACTCTTTTACTTCTTTCAGTCATTTGACTCCGGCCATGCTGGAGCACCGCCTTTAGTCGAGCAAATCGACCCCGGGACTTATTCTTTGTAAGCCCAGTACTTATTCTATCGCTCTCTTTTACCGAACCGCTAGGTGACGGGGACGTAAACACACCAGCATCGGTTGTCAAGCAATGCTAGGGGGTCAAACACCGACACACAAACACACATACATATATATATATACATATATACGACAAGCTTCTTTCAGTTTCCGTCTACCAAATCCACTCACAAGGCATTGGTCGGCCCGGGTCTATAGCAGAAGACATATGCCCAAGATGCCACGCAGTGGGACTGAACCCAGAACCATGTGGTTGGTTAGCAAGCTACTTACCACACAGTTACCATTTAATCTTATTTTATCAGGACTTTTTCAGACCCACTAAGTTACGGGGACGTAAATACAATAACACCGGTTGTCAAACGATGAGAAAGAGACAAAAACTAAAACTATCTCAAATGCACAGACAGTAATATATTTCTGAAGAACTACTTCTATGACGCGTAACATTGCGTTTCTTGCGAAAATATTCGAAAGTAAATCGGGGGGTGGGGTGGGGTTATTGCTTAACCCCCTCCCTCCTGCAGGAAATGGATTCCATGATTTTACAATTAATGCTATATACATATATCCATACGTGGAGGCGCAATGGCCCAGTGGTTAGGGCAGCGGACTCGCGGTCATAGGATCACGGTTTCGATTCCTAGACTAGGCATTGTGAATGTTTATTGAGCGAAAACACCTAAAGCTCCACGAGTCTGCGGCAGGGGGTGGTGGCAATTCCTGCTGTACTCTTTCGCCACAATTTTCACTCACTATTTCTTCTGTTGGCCTGCTCACTTAGCCAGAGGGGTGGCGTCATTTAAAAGGCTAAAACAATGCAAAACGCATTGTTACCAGCGATGTGTAGCAACATCTGATAGCCTGGTCGGTCAAGGTGATCACGGTGATATATCCATACACGTCATAGAAGTAGTTCTTCAGAAATATATTACTGTGTGTGCATTTGAGATAGTTTTAGATTTGGTTTCTCCCTCATCATTTGACAACCAGTGTTATTGTATTTAAGTCACCGTAACTTAGTTGGTCTGAAAAAGACCCGATAGAATAAGAACCAGGATTTTAAAACAATGGTAACTAATAAGGTTGATTCACTCGTCTAAGAAATTCTCCAAAGCTTTGCTTTAATGAAGTTAGACGTTCCATTTAATAACTGAACCAAGTTTAAGATACAATAATTAAATGTATGTGTTTGTGTGCGTGTCTCTGTGTGTGTCTGTGTGTGTGTTTACCACCATTGTTTCAGAAAAGTATGTATATGCTTATTATATCCAGGTTGTATTTAATAGTGTGATAAACGGTAAAAATTCACAGGAAGAAAAATTACGGAAATTAAATATAATTTAAGCTTGAAAAAATTCAATGGAGAAATCTTTTTTTTAATTTAATGAAAAACAAAAAACAAAATAAGGAAACAAAATAAATTTCATAGCTTTTTAAAATGAAATAAATGAATTGATAAATCATTTATTAATTGATAATATATCTTGTAAACAATAATACAATTACTATAATAGAATTATGTTCCGAAAGAATTTCAAGTTTTATTGAATATCATAAACAATACAATAAGTACTTAAATAATTAAATCTGTTATTCATTTATGATTTACTGTAATATTTTCGTCTGACGTCTTTTACTGATTTGCTATGTTCTTAGAATATGAGGTGTTTGTCTTCTGGATCGTTGAAATAGTAGACCTAGGGTCTGGAATCTCACTGGGCATTTGATAAACATGTTCCCAATTCTGTATCACATTGCAATTTATTATATTCGTGGAGAATGGGGATATTTTGTGTCAGACGAAGATATTTGGCATATCATGCTTCTGTATTTACGATATTATTGTTCTACAG
>NC_043014.1:9320252-9325252 GCF_006345805.1 Octopus sinensis | reverse complement strand
TTTTAAGAGAGTTACTTCCCTTATATAAATCGAGCGAAAATGCATTAAAACTACGGAAAAATAATGGTAATTTTTTTTTAATCGTAGACACATTGTAGACGCGCGCTAATAACCAGAAGGGCTCGATATGAATCACGACTATATGATACCCGCTTTTGGTTACACTGCACCGCAAAATGTGGGAGTAGTTAGGAATCTAAATCGTAGGAGAGAGACACACTACTTTAGTTTTATATATGAAGAACTAGCAGTATCGCCCGGCGTTGCTCGGGTTTGTAAGGGAAGTAACTATATAAGCATTTTTCGAGAGTTATAGCCAAAAATAGCAAAAAAAATGCTTTAAAAATGGAAAAAAAATGATGGTAAATTTTTGTTTTAAATCGTTGACTCATCGTAGACATTTTTAGAGAGTTACTTCCCTTATATAATAGCGAAAAATGCATTAAAATGGAAAACAAAATGATGGTAAATTATTTTTAAAATCGTAGACTCATCATAGACGCGCGCTAATACCCAGAAGGGCTCGATATGAATCACGACTATAAGATACCTGGTTTTGGTTAAACTGAACCGAAAAATGTGGGAGTAGTTAGGAATCTAAATCGTAGGAGACAGACACACGACTTTAGTTTTATATATAAGGATATACAGGGAGAATTCACGAAAAAAAGAACAAAAGACGAGTGCAGGTGGTTTAGACAACAAACGCTCGGGAATTGAAAAAGTATTTTACATTTCGAGTCTACGCTCTTCAACAGAAAGTAACACGGAAAGAAACAAAGAGTGAAACAAGCAAAGAAAAAACGAGACGTCTTCAAAGCTTTAATAGGGAAATTGATTCTATTTTCGCTTAGTTAATTAAATGAGATGTCTAAAGATTTTGAAACTACCTCACCTCTCATCCAGATTCGTTAAAAATTCGAAACTTTGAATTCCTTTGTCAGACATACCTACATACATACATACATACATTAAGACATACATACTACATACATACATACATGCATACATACATACATACAACATGCATGCAGCAACATACATGCATACATACATACATGCATACATATACATACAGTATAATACATATACACATACATGCCACATACATGCATACATACATACATGCATACATATATACATACATGTATAATACATATACACATACACACACACATACATACATACATACATACATACATACATACATGCATAATACATACATACATACATGCATGCATGCATGCATGCATACATACATACATACATACATACATACATACATACATACATGCATACATACATGCATACATACATACATGCATACATACATACATGCATGTATAATACATATACACATACATACATACATGCATACATACATGCATGCATACATGTATAATACATATATACATACATACATACATACATACATGCATGCATACATACATACATACATACATACATACATGCATGTATAATACATACATACATACATACATACATACATACATACATACATACATACATACATGCAAACATGCAAACATACATACATACATGCATACATGCATGCATGCATAATACATACATACAGACAGACAGACAGACTGACAGATAGACAGACAGACAGACAGACAGATAGACAGACAGATAGATAGATAGATAGATAGATAGATAGATAGATAGATAGACAGCAGACAGACAGACAGATAGATAGATAGATAGATAGATGATAGATAGATAGACAGACAGACACAGACAGACAGACAGACAGATAGATAGATAGATAGATAGATAGATAGACGACAGACAGACAGACAGATAGATAGATAGATAGATAGATAGATAGACAGACAGACAGACAGACAGACATAGATAGATAGATAGATAGATAGACAGACAGATAGATAGATAGATAGAATAGATAGATAGATAGATAGAAGATAGATAGATAGATAGATAGATAGACAGACAGATAGATAGATAGATAGATAGACAGAAGAGACAGACAGATAGATAGATAGATAGATAGATAGATAGATAGATAGATAGATAGATAGATAGATACACACCTCCCTTTAATATACATTAATATAATAGAATACATTATATAAATATATTGTATAAATATATATTACATGCAATATACAATGCGTGTGCGCTTGTGCGTGTTTGTGCGCATGTGTCTGTGTCTCTATATAGTATATGTGTGCATATGTGTGTGTGTGGTTTAATATTTTGTCAGCCATTACGAATTCGGAACGTAAGAAGCAGAACTGTCACATCCATGACTAAACGCTCGCCATAAACCCAACAGGTGAAAGCCGATCTATGCTGCAAATCCGGATTCTCTTATCGTATAATGGTCGACTGTCTATCATGCAAACTTAGATAAATTGACATTCCATAGAATCTGAGATGGTTTTGGAAGATCAGCATTTATCTGCGCTTTGCATTACTGCATTCCGAAGTGAGTATACAGTTTGTGAATGTTACACGGACATATTATCTTGCCAAATTTTCTGAACAGTATTTTAAACCACGTCGATCACTCTACCCTATCAAAGTCAGTTTAATTCTGTTCATCTGCAGCCCCGAAGTTACGCATAACACTGCTCGTGTTATCCGTGTATTCTCACCAACGATGTGGGAGTTAGCTGTTATGTATCACATAACAGAACAAGATGAAGTTTATAAGATATTTTGGCCTTGACTGAAAACTCATTTTCATTTCAGAAAATACTAGCAGTATCGCCCGGCGCTGCTCGGGTTTGTAAAGGGAAATAACTATACAGCATTTTTAGAGAGTTATAGCCAAAAAATAGCAAAAAAATTGCATTAAAAATGGAAAAAATATCATGGTAAATTTTTTTTTAAATCGTTGACTGATCGTAGACATTTTTAGAGAGTTACTTCCCTTTAAAAAAATATGCATGAAAATGGGAAAAAAATGATGGTAAATTATTTTTAAAATCGTAGACTCATCGTAGACGCGCGCTAATACCCAGAAGGGCTCGATATGGATCACGACTATAAGATACCCGGTTTTGGTTAAACTGCACCGCAAAATGTGGGAGTAGTTAGGAATCTAAATCGAAGAGGACAGACACTCACACAACTACAGTTTTATATATATAGATTACTATTATATCTATCTATTGATGTTTTACCGGTGCCATGTCTACCAACGTTATTTGTTATTGAAATATATGAGAGTTACTGAATAGTTTGTTGCTTTAAGGGTATCAAGTTGTTTTAGGTACTGTTAATTACGCCCGTGTTACATTCATAAAGTGTACGCTTAGTTCGGAATGCAGCAATGCAAGGCGCAGATCAATACTGATTTTCCAAACAATCTCACATGGTATGGATAGATAGATAGATAGATAGATAGATAGATAGATAGATAGATAGATAGATAGATAGATAGATAGATAGATAGGTAAGTAGGTAGGTAGATAAATAGACACATACATACATACATACTTACACACATACATAGACAGAGATACAGTGAGACAGACAAATACATATACACAAGCATACACACAAACATATATACATACACACATACATTCATACATACATACATACATACATACATACATACATACATACATACATACATACATACATAAATGCATGCATATATACGTAATATACGCACATAGATTAATCATAGTTTGATTAGTTGAGGAAGGAAACGGACACTGACAAATACATCTGAATCTTAAGTGTATTAATACTGATACAGAAAAAGAACAATTTTTCCATCTATAATTTAGCAGTAGTCTTGATGCTGAGCCCAGTGTAGATAACAGCATTATTGTGGGTGATTGTTGTTGCGTCCTTTTCTGTAGCACAAGAATTTAAGCGTTGGTGTTGAGTTATCACCAAAGTTACACATGACATATCTGCCAGTCTCAGGTCTGAATATTTTTCATATTGAATTTCCTTCGAAACCAGATATGTTGGTTCGGAATATTTTCAGACCGTTAGGTTAGGTCTGTAGAAATTTGTCTCTCAAAGCTTCATGACTGATAATCGTCGAAGCTGTTTTGAAATTGGAAAAAAAAATTAGTATTGTGTAATTGGTTGGTTTCAAATTTGGCAAAAGGGAGCAATTTTGAGAATGTGGGTAAGTCCATTATATTTTCGCCAGTGATAGACTGATACTTATTTTATCGATCTCGATTGGATGAAATACTCAGTCGACCTCAGCGGAATTTGAACTCAGAACGTAACGGCGGAAGGAATACCTATTCCATTACTATCCACAAGGGCTAAGCACAGAGAAGACAAACAAGGACAGACAAACGGATTAAGTCGATTATATCGACCCCAGTGCGTGACTGGTAATTATTTAATCGACCCCGAAAGCATGAAAGGCAAAGTTGACCTCGGCGGAAGGAATACCTATTTCGTTACAACCCACAAGGGGCTAAACCCAGAGAAGACAAACAAGGACAGACAAACGGATTAAGTCAATTATATCGACCCTTGTGCATGACTGTTACTTAATTTATCGATCCCGAAAGGATGAAAGGTAAAGTCGACCTCGGCGGAATTTGATATCAGAACGTAACGGCGGAATGAATATCTATTTCTTTACTAACCAACAAGGGGCTAAACACAGAGAAGACAAACAAGGACAGACAAACGGATTAAGTCGAACATATCGACCCCAGTGCGTGACTGGTAATTATTTAATCGACCCCGAAAGGATGAAAGGCAAAGTCGATCCAGGCAGAATTTGAACTCAGAACGTAGCGGCGGAAGGAATGTCGCTAAGCATTTTGCCCGGCGCGTTAACAATTCTGCCAGCTCTCAGCATTGTAATATAAATTGCAACTTTACCGAATATGCTCGATGCACGTTCGAACTGGGTAACAAGTTATTCATTGCGCTTTGTCACGGAGAATATATCATATGGTGACTGCAAATGCATAAGAGAAGCAATCTCTTAGTTCAGCTCATAGTGTCATACCCCTAGTGTC
>NC_043014.1:9302752-9315252 GCF_006345805.1 Octopus sinensis | reverse complement strand
TAAGTTTTATCTAAGTTTAAGTCGATTACGTCTATATCGGTACCCGATTGGTGCTTATTTCATGAACACAGAGGAGTGAACAGTAAATCCGCCTCGAAATTTGAACATAGCTTGCAAAGCCGAATGAAATGATGGTAAACATTTTTACCGGCGTGCATACAATTCAGTCATCTCACCGTTTGCCAGGGTAGAAATGATTTAAGGCGGCGAGCTGGCAGAAATGTTAGCACGCCGGGCGAAATGCGTAGCCGTATTTCATCAGCCGTTACGTTCCGAGTTCAAATTCCGCCGAGGTCGACTTTGCCTTTTATCCTTTCGCTGTCGATTAAATATGCACCAGTTACGCACTGGGGTCGATATAATCGACTTAATCCGTTTGTCTGTCCTTGTTTGTCCTATGTGTTTAGCCCCTTGTGGGTAGTAAAGAAATAGGTATTTCGTCTGCCGTTATGTTCTGAGTTCCAATTCCTCCGAGGTCGACTTTGCCTTTCATCCTTTCGGGGTCGATAAATAAATAACAGTTACGCAATGGGGTCGATGTAATCGACTTAATCCCTTTGTCCTTGTTTGTCTTCTCTGTGTTTAGCCCCTTGTGGGTAGTAAAGAAATAGGTATTTCGTCTGCTGTTACGTTCTGAGTTCAAATTCCGCCGAAGTCGACTTTGCTTTCATGCTTTCGGAATCGATTAAATAAGTACCAGTTACGCACAAGGGTCGATGTAATCGACTTAATACGTTTTTCCGTCCTTGTTTGTCATCTCTGTGTTTAGCCCCTTGTAGGTAGTAAAGAAATAGGCATTTCGTCTGCCGTTATGTTCTGAGTTCAAATTCCGCCGAGGTCGACTTTGCATTTCATCTATTCAGGATTGATTAAATAAGTACCAGTTATGCACTGGAGTCGATATAATCGACTTAATCAGTTTTTCTGTCCTTGTTTGTCCTCTCTGTGTTTAGCCCCTTGTGGGTAGTAAAGAAACAGGTATTTCGTCTGCCGCTACGTTCCGAGTTCAAATTCTGTCGAGGTCGACTTTGCCTTTCATCCTTTCGGGGTCGATAAATTAAATACCAGTTACGCACTGGGGTCGATGTAATCGACTAAATCCCTTTGTCTGTCCTTGTTTGTCCCCTCTATATTTAGCCCCTTGTGGACAATAAAGAACTAAGATATGATTCTGCTAGCTCAACACCATTGTCTGCTTTCAGAAGTGTACTGTTATAGTACTTTTTCTTCTTTTGCTACCATCACGCGCGTTGTGCTCAATTTCCTTAATTCTCTTATAAATATCTCCTTTATTACGGTATTAATGACGATAATTAATCGCGCTCCCTTCGCGGTTGACTTGATGCACTTTACTAATGCGAATCTAATCAAATCTTTACGTCACTTATATACAGCCTACAACAATGCCTCCGGCCGTTTGTCTCTCAGAGGTTAAAACTCGAGCCATGGAACTTCTTTCTCTTGGCTATCGTACAAATAAATTTATACTAACACTATTCAATTTTCTTCTCATTACGGTTTAAATTTCGCCTGATTAGAAATTATTTTCGGCTCGTTTCGTTAAATATGGTCGTAGACGCCAATTATTTATTCGTTATGCAAATGTTTGTTTTTAATGTATTCTAATGTAATCATCTGAAAAAATAATTATTATAAATATTTCACAACGGGCCAAAGTTCTGCATTCATAACAAGCTGAACTTGAGGGGGCGTGGGTATCGGTATATATATATGTATATATATATATATATGTATATATATATTATATATATATATTATATATATATATATATATATATATATGTGTGTGTGTGTGTGTGTTCGTGTGTGTATGTGTGTGTGTGTGTGTGTGTGTGTGGTGTGTGTGTGTGTGTGTGTGTGTGTGTGTGTGCGATGATCAATAAGTGTCCGGACTGTTGCTATAGTAACGAAGAATGAGTACTCAGAATAAAGCCATTTGGCACAGATTGCCATCAAACTCTGTTGCGCATCCGCACTAAGTTTTAACTTCCAAACGCACTTCTGCTGTTTACGGCAATGCTGGAAAGGAAGGTGTGTAGCATGTGATCGTCGCATTGATCATGACAGAGAATGTTGTTATGGTGATACCTGCTCAGAGGCCTACAGATAGTTGTAGAAAGTGTATGGTTAGTGGTGTATGAGGGCACACAAATGTATCAGTGGCTGAGACCTTTCCAAGATGGCCGAAAGTATATCGATAGTGTCGGATGTTCAGGGAGACACGAAACCAGCAGAACTCAGAAAACTTACCTAATTAATACTATTGATAACTGCAATAATACTTCTTCATTAACATTTTTTCTTGCTCACGATAGTTTACTTTTAAACGGAGCGGGACCTTTAAAGTAAGGAAAGCACAGAAGCTAATGTAGTGAATATAATAGAAATAGATGTTAAAATGCTATTTTCAAATGAAGATCGCAGAGTATGTTTGTGAATTTTCCAGATGCCCTGTCGCTTGCCTCTTCAGGAGCGAGCTAAGATAGCAGCACGCTATGAAGTGTGGAATTCCATCGTTTTGGTTCAGAGATGGTGGCGGGCATGGAAATGTAAGCTTGCAGCACTACGTCCAGAGACAATAAGCAGTTATTATGCAAAGTTGATGACCAGTAAAAACAATCGGTGAGGGCTGTTAAGCCAAGACGATGTGAAGTGGTGAAAGCTGGAAAAACGATATTTGAGAAAAGACAGGGATAAGCACGCCTTGTTTTTAGGAAGGAAGTAGAAGAAAGTTGGTTGGCCGTTGGTCACGTGTGAGCAATGAGAGAGTCAAGCAGGAAGAGTGAGAGAAGAAATCTAGTGCAACAATTATTACTGGTATGGATATGAATTCATAGTCTGGATATAGAAGCTGAAGGTTTAGAAGCAGTTGTCCATAGATATCCTCTTTTTCTTTGATTTTCAAAGAGACATTTATATCTGCAGGACAGCTGACCTCTATGATGGTACATACCTTTGTCCCTCTGTTCCAAACAACAATATCCGGCCTGTTATGCTTACATATGACAGAAGTTTTGATGGGAATATTCCACCAGTATTGCATGAGTTGGTGTTTATTAATGTATTCCATACCAGAGGGAATTTATAAGTTTATTTCAGGACTATAATTTCCGGATGCCATTGTAAATTATTTTAGCAACAACATAGGGAGCTAGTACCGCGACGACATTTTAGGACAGCTACTAATCACATGTGTAATGTCTTCCACAGAAACATGACATAGCCTACAGATGCATTTGCACCTTCGGATTACAAGAGCGTCACTGTCTCTCTTGTTCACGTACGTACATATGTATGTATGTATGTACGTATGTATATTTCTTTACTGCCCACAGGGGGCTAAACAAGGACAAAGGAATCACAATGACCCCAGTTGCAAAACTGGTACTTTATTTATCGACCCCGAAAGGATGAAAAGCAAAGTCGACCTCGGCGGAATTTGAACTCAGAACATAACGACAGACGAAATACCGCTAAACATTTCGCCCGGCACGCTAACGTTTCTGC
This sequence comes from Octopus sinensis, assembly GCF_006345805.1. Taxonomy (NCBI): domain Eukaryota; kingdom Metazoa; phylum Mollusca; class Cephalopoda; order Octopoda; family Octopodidae; genus Octopus; species Octopus sinensis. Next base: position 9,311,724 of record NC_043014.1, on the reverse strand, counting down.
CAGCTCGCCACCTCTTTTTTTTTAGTATTTATATATGTTTTCTATTGAATAACGTATCACTTGTTCCAATACCAGTGTAATTTAAATTGCACGGAATTTATTTCGGCCATTTCTGCTTTTACGACGTTTATGCATAAAGTAACAATCGAATACTGGATTTGTTATTTCTCATTTCTTCTCTGGACTTGTATTTCGCTCTTCTCTCTCTCTCTCTCTCTGTCTCAACGTATTTGTGCCTCTCTGTCTCTTTGCCGATTTTACTGTCTGCCTGACATTCTCTCTCCATCTCTATCACTATCCCTGTCTCCCTTTTACTCTCTTGAAGAAATCTTATGTGACCAGACAGTGTAATTCTTTGCCTACGATTTAATGCTGTTTTAAGTAAACATCTAATATGAAATCATTCCAGTCAAAGCTGTGATTAACCAAAACTTCAACACTATATGCTCCGAACTTAAAAGAAAATGTTTTAACGTTAGTTCATTGAAATATATGGTAGACTATAAGTAATTACAAGCTAGCATTAATACGGATTAAATTAAAATAATATGAGTGATATAGAAAGTGGTTACAATATATATGTGTATATATGTAGCTGAGTATGTTAGATTTAATTAGATCTATAAAATAGAAATGTATTGAACATGTATTTGTGAGGAATCTGTCGTTGTATATAAGGCTGTGTTTCATCAGCGAGAAATGTATGTGTTAGTGATATTTTGTTAAAACGTACTGGATAAATGAATATGTATGTAATAATGTATGTAATAATGTAACCAATTAACTGATTCGTTATGTCTCAGAGGTTAGAGCGTCGGGTAGTCAAGCATAAGGTTATGAGTTCGATTCACAGATCGGCCCGTGAGTTGTGTTCTGCAGCATAACACTTTATTTCACGTGGTTCCAGTTCACTCAGCTGTAGAAACGAGTAGTGACGTCACTATTGCGAAGCTCTATCGGACTTTGCCTTTCCCTTGGATAACATCGGTGGCGCGGAGACATGGAGAGGGGAGGCTGGTATGCATGGGTAACTGCTGGTCTTCTATAAACAACTTTTCCCGGATTTGGGCCTTCGTGGGTAACATTCAAGGGGCAATCTCATTGTCATTATGATCGGAGGGTCTTTACCCTTTATATTATATATATATACATATTTATGTATGGAATATATGTATATATATATATATATATATATATATATATATATATATATATATATATACATATTTATATTTATGTATGGAAATATATGTATATATATATATATATTATATATATATATATATATATCTATATATATACATAAATATATATATATATATATATATATATACACATAAATATGTATATATATATATATATTATATATATATATATATATATAATATATATATATATTATATATATATATATATATACATACATATATATATGTGCGTGTTTATGTGTATGTATATATACATCCATACCCACACACAGACACACACACACACACATACACATATATCCACTTGGTTCAGTCGATAGAGCCTCAGGCACAAACTCATGTGATAGTGATTTCCACTCCTGGAACAGGCTGTGTGTTGTGTTCTTGAGCAAGACTCTTTATTTCACACTGCTCCAGCTGACCCATCTGTAGAAATAATTTGCGACGTCACTGGTGCGAAGCTGTATCGGGCCCTTTGCCTTTCCCTTGGATAACATCAGTGGCGCGAAAAGGGGAGGGGAGACTAACATACATGGTCGAAGGCTGGTCTTTCATAAGCAATCTTACCTAGACTTGTACCTCGGAGGTGGACTTCTTATGGGCAATCCCATGGTCATTCATCTCCAAAGGTGCTTCTTACCACTCACCCTGTTCATTTACTTATGTTCTTCGATCCCAATGGAATATAAGACATTAAAGTCTTTTCTACACCGTTCTCAAGTGTAGGGTGCTGTCTCTCAGAGCTCTTGTTTATTTTCAATTTTCAATTATTTTCATGGATGATTTATTTATATGTGTGTGTGTGTGTGTGTGTTTGTGAGTCTGTATTTGTCCCCCCAACATCCCTTGACAACCGATGCTGGTGTGTTTACGTCCCCGTAACTTATCAGTTCAGCATAAGATACCGATAGAATTAGTACTAGGATTACAAAGAATAAGTCCTGGGGTCGATTTTTTTGACTAAAGGCGGTGCTCCGGCATGGCCGCAGTCAAATGACTGAAACAAGTAAAAGAGTAATTTTTTTTTTCCATTTTAAAAATGCTATTTTGCAAGCATGATCATACTTACTGGGTGTGATTATTACATACATTATTACATACATTATTACATACATTATTACATACATTATTACATACATTATTACATACATTATTACATACATTACTACATACATTATTACATACATTATTACATACATTATTACATACATTATTACATACATTATTACATACATTATTACATGCATTATTACATACATTATTACATACATTATTACATGCATTATTACATACATTATTACATACATTATTACATACATTATTACATACATTATTACATACATTATTACATACATTATTACATACATTATTACATGCATTATTACATGCATTATTACATACATTATTACATACATTATTACATACATTATTACATACATTATTACATACATTATTACATACATTATTACATACATTATTACATACATTATTACATACATTATTACATACATTATTACATACATTATTACATGCATTATTACATGCATTATTACATACATTATTACATACATTATTACCTACATTATTACATACATTATTACATACATTATTACATACATTATTACATACATTATTACATGCATTATTACATACATTATTACATACATTATTACATACATTATTACATACATTATTACATACATTATTACATACATTATTACATACATTATTACATACATTATTACATACATTATTACATGCATTATTACATGCATTATTACATACATTATTACATACATTATACATACATTATTACATTACATTATTACATACATTATTACATACATATTACATACATTATTACATGCATATTACATGCATTATTACATACATTATTACATACATTATTACATACATTATTACATACATTATTACATACATTATTACATACATTATTCCATACATTATTACATACATTATTACATACATTATTACATACATTAAGCGATGGGGGATAAAATTTTTGTAATTAGCGGCTTTGACCCAACGTCAAGGCAATTTTATCTATATGCAGGCGTTATTCATATTACTTTGGCCTTTATCCTTTGATTGCCCTGCATGGGGTTCTCCACTATCTGCATGCACTCTGCTGACATCGTTCAGGTAAGACGTTAAGGTATAGAACTCACAATACGCCTTAAGGACTGGACGGTGTGCTGTAACCAACTAATTTGCATATTACTCTTTTAATCTTTTACTTGTTTCAGTAATTTGATTGTGGCCATGCTGGAGCACCACCTTTAGTCAAGCAAATCGACACCAGGACTTATTCTTTGTAAGCCTAGTACTTATTCTATCGGTCTCTTTTGCCGAACCGCTAAGTTACGGGGACGTAAACACACCAGCATCGTTTATCAAGCAATGCTGGGAGGACAAGCACGCACACAAATATATATACACACATACACACACACACGCATATTTATACACATATATACGACGGGCTTCTTTCAGTTTCCGTCTACCAAATCCACTGAAAAGGCTTTGGTCGGCCAGAGGCTATAGTAGAAAACAATTGCCCAAGGTGCCACGCAGTGAGACTGAACCCCAAACGATGTGGTTCGTAAGCAAGCTTACCACACAGTCACTCATACATTAACGTTTTGTTAACTATTAAATTTTCGGATGATACAGCTGAAATATATGTAAGCTAAACTGTACGTTCTTACGAAAATTTAATACGCTACACATTTCGATGAAATATTATTTCATCAAAATTATGAAGAAATCAATTTTTATTAAATTTGAAAAGGAAAAGCCATGAAATATATCCTATAATGCAAAATATGATATTCTCTTTAATTAGAAGTGGTAATGAACAAGTTGTAACAAAATTAACTGTAGTAATATAAATTTAATAAAGGTTAATCAATTAACCGTTTCATTTTGTATCGTAAATTCAATACTTACTTTAAAATTATAAACAAATTAAATCGAAATTGAAACAAATTAAATGTCTTGACACCAGATAGGTGGATATCAGTCAGTATCGGTTACATTCACCGTTAAATTATTACAAAACTGGTGAATAATGCTAAAGCAGATTCTAATGGTTCCAAGTGTTAATATACTGATAGCCATTGCCGGAAATATAGACGCTACCTGGGTAATAATGATGGTTTCAAATTTTAGCACAAGACTAGCAATTTTACGGGTGGCATAAATCCATTATATCGATGCCGGTTTTCTATTAGTACTTATTTCTTCGAACCCAGAAAGAGGAAAGGCACATTCGACCTCGGCGGAATTTGAACTCAGAACGTAAAGACGAACAAAACGCCCCTAAGCCTTACACTCGATTATATCGACTCAGTGCGTAACTGGTACTTATTTTATCGACCCTGAAAGGAAGAAAAGCAAAGTCGACCTCGGCGGAATTTGAATTCAGAACGTAACGGCAGACGAAATACGCAGAACCGTTAGCCCGGCGTGCTAACGATTCTGCCAGCTCGCCGCCTTTCTACCAGCTCACCGTCTCAAATGTGATGTAATGCTGAAGTATTATCATTAATGTAGATTCAATTGTCGGCAGATGTATTTGGTTGAAAGACAAATATTTTATTTTAAACAATTGCAGCGTGGAAGGTGTTTGTAAACCATTTAAGAAACACACAAAAGTCGTTCGATTCACTTCAACATTTAAGTTTAATTTGTCAAAATGTGTGTTTCTTAAATGGCTTACAAACACCTTCCACGCTGCAATAGTTTTCGCTTCAGCACACGATCTCAGATCATATCACTTGCTATGCAAGTACATTTTCGTAATATTTTATTATAAATATATAAAAATTTACCACTAACGAATAAAGCTAATGATGATGGAATCTGATACTTAAAAAATTTTCGTCAGTCATAAGTTTGTAGTATTTGTGGTTTAGTAGAGGATCCAAACTATAGTTAGAGACGCTAAAATCTAGGATAAACAAGGTATTGTAATAGTTTACACATGAAGACCTAATTATAACTACAGAAAGGTTGTCCATGAAAGTCGTTGAACGGAAAGACGGAAAGTAAGTGGAAAAGCACCAGAAATGAGTGTTCAATACACTCGCAATAAAAATATTAAAGTAATTGGGACATATGTGAAGAAAGACAAAATTTATTTCTGTAGTGCATATGTTAGATATGTGTAAGGGAAACTTACAATAAATATCTAAATGAATACACACACATACACACACACATATATGCATATATACATATATAGAGATAAATAGATACATTCATACATATAAATACCTACATATATATATATATATAGGAAAAAAGTAACAAGAATGGATTAAAATCTCGGTACAATTGTTTCGTACGAGGACATCTTTAATAAGCTACAAAAAATGCAGTAAATATAGATGGCTCGTACTCGTCAGCCGAAAAAAAACATCAGAGATTCCCAAACATCAAAAGGGGTAGATATAAATGAGGGTGTAAGTTTAACTGCATTGAAGAAAGTTCGATTCCTGGAGATCCGATGAAAGGTCTAGAACTTACAGAATTTGTGCATGTCCAAAGTGAATTGTTAATCAAGTTATGTGAAGAAATTTTGGATACAGTCATGCGAAATTTCTGAGAATCCGAGTAAGAAGCAAAGTGACTGTCATATCGTGTAGAGGAACAGATTGTTATTGAAATTTACAAGAAACACAGATAAGTTCGATATTATATATATATATATATATATATATATATATATATATATATATTATATATATATATATATATATATATGTATATATATGCATGTGTGTAAATACATTTTATGCTAATCCATAAAGTTGTTTGTTCCTTCTCGACCCACACCTGGCTCTTAGGGCCGGTTTTCCAGTTTCTTGGCGTATAGGTTCCCCACCTGGACGGGACGCCGGTCCGTCGCAGGTGAGCTGCTAGATGCAGGAGGAAAGGGTGAGAGAAAGTTGTGGCGAAAGAGTCAGCAGAAGTTCGCCATTACCTTCTGCCGGAGCCGCTCATAAACACACACATCACCCGGTATCAGATTCGAAGCCGCGATCCCACGACCGCGAGTCCGCTGCTCTAACCATTAGGCCATGTGCCTCCACAATCCATAAAGTAGTACTGAATAATTCTTCAAAGGCGTATGGATACCAAACTTAAATATTACAGAAATATATCAAGTAAAAACTTGAGGAAGAACACAAATACGTTCCCTAAATACCACTTGAAGTCACAAGTTCAGAAAAAAAGAATTTGAGAGAATTTCATGAATAAATGATTGGGACAGAATTCCTTCATGTTGAGAGATATTTCCATTAGAATAATTAAGAATATCTTTCCTCTTTCCATCATGAAGATTACAGAGCCACCTACTTAATATCAAACCTGTTAAATTTAACAGGCATACTCCCATATGTATGAGAGGTGATATAATGTAACACTCTCCAACTAAAGCAATCGATTAGCTACAGATTTTTAAACGGAGAGAAAGAGAACCGGAAGCAGAGAGGGTAAATACGGTAAAAAGAACAAAGGGGGAGAGAATGAAACTGGGACAGGGTACATTGTGGGAAAGAGAAAAGTAAAGGAGAAACGGAAAGAATAAATGATAAGGTTCGAGAGAGCCAGAAACAAGTGAGTGTTACGGGAGCAATAGAAGCAGCAGAATATTCCATGGGGTGAGGAAAAAGAGATTTAAAAGTAACTTAATATACAATAAACAGCAGCCTAATGGCTTCGAAGGAGAATTTATCGCCACATAATAAAGAAACAGTGAGGAGAAAACGGACATTCTTTCACCAACTTTCTCGTATATACGTGTGTGCGTGCATGTATGTGTCCATGTATGTATGTATCTATCTATCTACCTATGTTTATCTGTATACATATGTATTCATATGTATCTCTCTCTCTCTCTCTCTCTCTCTCTCTCTCTCTCTTTATATATATATAAATATATATATCTATATATAGAACAAACTTACTTAGAAATGGATGAGTGCGTTCTGTCGTGTAATAACAAATTAATAAATAAAACATATGCATATATACATACATATATGTACGTACCTACATCTACATGTATATATACATGCATATATGGGTACAGGACACAAAAAAAACGTCGAACACAATGAGAAACGAAAACATAAACACAAAACCAAGGAAATGGACATTTTTCTGAAACAACGAAGAAATAGAGTACAGGACAAATAACACAAGGAAAATTACCGTTCTTCAGTCGCCATGTTTCATCTACTCCACTTTATATTGCTATGAAGGTGAAGGCGAGACGCAACTTCGGCAAGATATATATATATATATATATATATATATATATATATATATATATATCCTGTCAGATTTTAAGCATTAAATATAAGGAAAATTGTTGGATTTTTTTTTTAATTAGTGATATAAAATAAACATACGATTTTCTTCGTACATACAATCTGTTAGAAGAAAGATTAAAATATTCAAATCCGTTCTGAACAGATATAACGACAATAATATAACAACCAGTTAACGATCTGGGTTTAAAAAAATTATCTCTGACATATGAATATAAACAAATTACAGAAGACGCCCACCAATAGAAGTAAAAACGATTGAAACCAACTAAGTTTGCTTACTCATAAAATCCTTACATGTAAACTGCAAGCTAACTGGTCAAAATAAAGGCGGATATATGCCAATAATGTGGGTGCGCCCGGCAACCCTGATGTTTAACCCTGCATGCGGATTGGTCAAACCCGCATTCGAAAAATTCAGCTTGTCGAGCCTTCTAAAATGTATCAATCATTTTACTACGGTTGTCAAGAGCTCAGCTGTCTCTTAAATATATTTTGAAATCTGATGATTACTACCAGCGTATGAAAGCAATAATTGAACTTTATGTACATTGTAAAATATTTGTTTAATGTTTAACACAGTTCAATAATGTAAACATTTCTTTTGTAATTGCAATAATAATAAAAAGTGGAAATCAGACTTCTGCTATAGCCTCGGGCCAACTAAAGCTTTGTGAGTCGATTTGGTAGAGAAGCCCGTCGTGTGTGTGTGTGTGTGTTTTGAGTGTCCTCTTGTTTTTCCACTCCCACATATATGTGTGTGTGTATATGCATGTATGTATGTATGTATTCGTGCACGTGTGTCTGTGTGCCTATTTTTGCCCCCCCCCCACACACACCTTCGCTTGAGAACCGATGCTGGTGTGTTTACGTCCCTTTTAAAATAGCAGTTTGACAAAAGAAAACCGATATAATAAGTACCAATCTTACAAGGAAAAATTCCTCTGTTCGACTTCTTCATATGACTGAAACAAGTTAAAGCATAACAGAATATATGTGTGTGTGTATTTATTCTTTCCTGTATGTCATAATAAGTGATGTGTATTAATTAACGATAATATATATATATATATATATACCCTACATCGTCTTTATATATTTCACATATGGTTCAGTGTTTTGTGTCTCCTCTATTTCTATACACCTGAATCATCTAGATACTTCATATTCGGCATCTATAAATGTTAATGGTTTTTAGCCATACAATTTTGTCTAAGGGAAATTTCAAATAACATACAAATATCTCTCCTCATCACGCTGCTATGTTAGAGCCGAGCACATAACGCTACAAGCTTCAGTTCATCTGATTAATCAATCGCAATATTTATACTACGGTAGTCTGACATCTCCTGCACGAGGTGTTATCACTTCTGCGTATTGCTATGAAAGCCAATTCAATTTTG
>NC_043014.1:9262752-9297752 GCF_006345805.1 Octopus sinensis | reverse complement strand
ATATATATATATAAACTTATATATATATATATATATATATTATATATATATATATATACTTATATACATATATATATATATATATATATATGTGTGTGTGTGTGTGTGGTGTGCGGAGGCGGCTGGCTTAGTGGTTAGGGTGTCAGGACCATGATCGTAAGATTGTGGTTTCGATTCTGGACCGGGCGACGCGTTGTGTTCTTGAGCAAAACACTTCATTTCACATTGCTCCAGTCCACTCAGCTGGCAAAAATGAGTAACGCTGCGATGGACTGGCGTCCCGTCCAGGTGGGAAACACATACGCCATAGAAACCGGGAAACCGGGCCCATGAGCCTGGCTAGGCTTTAAACGGGCGCGTTTATTTTTTATTATATATATATATATATATATATATATATATATATATATATATATATATATATATATATATATATATATATATATATATATATATGTATATATATAGCAACATTTGATAACCTGCTGCTTCATGGGAGAGTCATTGCGTCAAAAATAACACAAATGTCTGGTTCAATTCCAATTCATTAATAGTCAATTGCTTAATTATCTAATTAACTAACTAATCAATCGGTTGTTCGTTCCTCAAAATTCTTTCGTCGTTTTTCACCGCCTTTTCAGTAACTTGGAAGATTATCCTCTCTCTTCAAGTGCTGCAATGCGTCTGTCTGGTAATTTGTCTTATTTGTGCATGCATGCTTCTCTACGTGTGTCTATGTGTGTGTATATGTAGATGCGTGTTTGCTTAGAAGGGGAGGTAAAGTTGAGTGCAAACGAATACATGTACACATACATACAGAAACACACACACACATATATATGCCATGATAGATCGTTAACTACTACACACATCATTTGTTTCTCTCCTTGTTTTTTTTCTGCTTCCCTTTCTGTAGAAGAGCGTAGGCTCGAAACGTAAAAGACTTTTTCTATTTCTATTCCTGAGCGCTATACTAATACATTTGCTTGTTTGTTCACCACCTGCCTTCGTCTTTTGTTTATTTTATATATACATATACATATATATATTATATATATATACATATATATATTATATATATATAATATATATATATATATATATATATATATATATATATATACATATATATATCTTTCTTTCCGGTCATTTCAATATGTAACCACGTGTACATCGTTGTAGATTTCCTTTCTCTCTCTCTCTCTCTCTCTCCTTCTATATATATATATATATATATATATATATTATATATATATATGTGTGTATATATGTATGTATGTATGTACATTACACTAACATGTTTTTTTCTAACTTGTAATGTCAGAGTAATTTTACAGATATGAAATCATTCATAAAGAGGATAAAAAGAAACAGATACTCCAGTGTGTATAAGTACAAACCTGATAATACGTCATCATCATCAACATCACGCCAAAGTCCAAATTTTGCCAAAGTTTTGTCCTCGACCAATAATTCTTCTGCTGTTGGTGCGAATATGGGAAATCCAACTAAATTCTTATTACCGATACTGAAGAATCTAGAAACTGAAGACCAGCATTGTCCATCATGTTGTCTTCATTTTCGTCATAATTTACCAGGAATACCATTTTCAAACGGGAAAACACAATCTGAAACCAAATACCTGAAGCACGCGTGTACATGTTCAAATGATAATAATCGTAATAATCATTATAGCGGTATGACATTTATTTCGAAGGAACTTACCGATACCTGCGCTAAAAGTAATTGCGAACCAAGTGATCTAATTACAAAAGATCTTATGCATACCTGTTATGGTTTTGATCAAATCAAAGATAATAATTGTAATCACAGTGATTGTGATAGCTTAAGTATTACATCTTACTCAGATATGTCAGAATTTGAATACTCCGGTAAACAAGTCCCATACGATGAATCGTTAAATGTGGGGAGGAATTCTATGAACCCCTTGCAAAATGGCTTTATGATTCCAAATGAGCATAAACCGACAAATTGTGGATTAGAATATCATATATCTGATACCGATCAAGAGACATCTCAATTTAAATCCAAATCAAGTATGATGCGTCATATTTTCTTTCCGCACCTATCCCAGTATAACGACGAGAGACACTTCGACTTGGCTGAAAAACAGCATTCTGGGAAAAGGGATTTGGGGAAGCGAGGTGGACTGTTGAAGCCGATAGAAAAAGCTATGAAGGAGAGAACCATGTTAAAACCAGTCACTAGGTCAAATACATATTTTGGACAAGAACCATGTAAACGGAAGAAAAACAACACGGCTAATGCAAGGCAGAGACAAAGGATTTATCTCTGTGAAACGAGACGAGACAAAAGTGTTATCAAAGATCCGAACTCCAACAAAAACATTGTGTTCACATCGGATGCAATTTCTATTGGTGACCACATAGGAATCTCACCTGATTTCAAAGAGAATTTGCCAAACCAAGTCAACTATGAATACGAGAGTCAAAACGTTTCACTCAATGGTAATCGAGTGTTCCAATGTTACGCTTCTTCGGTTAACGAAGTTGAACATTCATTGAAAAGCAGAGATGATAGAATTCTCTTCGGCAACAAAGAAATCAACAGTTTTATCAGCAATATGAACGCCACTTCAAATGGTCTGGGAGCAGATTGTTTATCAAATATCTCATTATCTAAAAGATTTAAAGTTATACCCAATGAGCAAAACTCACCTGATCCCGTAACAGTATATTCAGCTCACCCAAATACCAATTGTAAAAAGAACACTAGCAAATTCTCTTGTATTTTTGACACGTTTTTATGCTGCAAAAGAAAAATTTAAGATAAAGTTATTAAAATAAAAATTTGTCGTTACATTCATCTGAATATTGTTTCTGTTCATTTTATTTTGCATATGATAATTGCTGTTATGATTTCAGTAGATTCATGTAATTTTTTTTTAATGTTCAACCAGGGTAATCACAATGTCACAACAAAAATTAAGACAGGTCAGCTTGCCAAACCGGCGTACGCGGCTCTTCGAGATACGTAGGACTGATGGAAGATGTCCTGTTCGATGCTGAGTTAGAGGTTGTGAAAATTATAGAGACGAAATGCGGCTGTAATGCAGCATTGATTATCGCAGACTCCTTCGACTGGATAGATCTTTATATGTGGGCCAAATTTCAAGTTTCGGAAAGTAAGTTGGGGCTGCTATACCTGACCAGTAGCTCGGGTCACGCATTCAGAAGATTAGCCACCTATGCCACGTCAGATGCCAAACAGCCAGATTTCTTTAGACGTTTGGAGTCCTTCCGGTTGTCACGCAGCTCCTGGGCCACATTTCAAGTTTCGGAAGGTAAGTTGGGGCTGCTATACGTGACCAGCAGCTCGGGTCACACATTCAGAAGAGTAGCCACCTATGCCACGTCAGCTGCCAAACAGCCAGATTTCCTTAGGCGTTTGGAGTCCTTCCGGATGTCACGCAGCTCCTCATTGTTAGCTACTTCATCTAGGTTGTACGCTCGGATTATATGAAGCGAGCCGATACGAGAAGTGGTTTCACACCTGCTCAAATGTTCCAAGCTCTCTGATAAATGCTGAATGGATTACCCGACTGCGCAAACAGGGACATGGGCAAACTCCCTCACGGGATTCAGATCGTATCTAAAAGAATATTATGTAGATCAGTATATACGGGTAAATCGGTTGTCTACATTGTCAAGAAGTGAACTGCATCGATCACAAAATTTTCATTCAGTCTGTCAGGCAAGGAGCCGGTTACATAAATTTGAACGTGTTGCTCCCAGAGTACAAATATTCAAGAGACTGGATCACCGAACTATTTAATCACTTATTAGTAGGACAATGTTCAACAGCAAATACTACGCCACCCATACATCATGATTTAAACAGATTAGATGGGGATTTGTAAGTGCTATTCATTGAGTAAAAGTGTAGAGATAGACTTAGTTATAGATTAAGAGGAGGCGATTAAGAAAGGCATGGAGGTAAGGAAACCGACTGGCTCTTGATTAATTCTTCGACGCAAAGCACAGTGCCTGTAGTGTCATATTTAAGGTGTTTAAGATTCGTGGGAAGGGACAACGATCAACATACCTCAGTAGCAGAAGTGGGAAGCGGTGTATCACAATAGGCAAGCTGGCAGAAACGTTAGCACGCCGGGAGAAATGCGTAGCCGTATTTCGTCTGCAATTACGTTCTGAGTTCAACTTCCGCCGAAGTCGACTTTGCCTTTCATCCTTCCGGGGTCGATAAATTAAGTACCAGTTACGCACTGGGGTCGATGTAATCGACTTAATACCTATGTCTGTCCTTGTTTGTCCGCTCTGTGTTTAGCCCCTTGTGGGTAGTAAAGAAATAGGTATTTCGTCTGCCGTTACGTTCTGAGTTCAAATTCCGCCGAAGTCGACTTTGCCTTTCATCTTTTCGGGGTCGATAAATTAATTACCAGTTACGCACTAGGGTGGATGTAATCGACTTAATACCTATGTCTGTCCTTGTTTGTCCACTCTGTGTTTAGCCCCTTGTGGGTAATAAAGAAATAGGTATTTCTTCGGTCTTTACGGTCTGAGTTCGAATTCCGCCGAGGTCGACTTTGCCTTTCATCCTTTCGGGGTCGATTAAATAAGTACCAGTTACGCACTGGGGTCGTTGTAATCGACTTAATACCTATGTCTGTCCTTGTTTGTCCCCTCTGTGTTTAGCCCCTTGTGGGTAATAAAGAAATAGGTATATCACAATAGATTCAAGCTACGTGAACCCAAGCATATGGGCACGGTGTTTCAGCGGCATTTTTGTTAATTGTTTTGGACGAATGGTTTCAAATAAAGCTGGATAGATTTTAATGCCTACTTCATCTCCCTATACTGACTTTCTCACCTAGCGAGAAGGAATGTTGTGAAAAAGCGATAACATACACGGAAATAAGGGAAGCGTTGGTTGGATGCATGGATGATCAGATCTACCAGCTTTGATAGGTATATAAATATAAGTAAATCCCGTTGAGATTCACGTTTATATACCTATCTTTATTCCACGTGGTATTGAAATATACGTCTACCAAGAAAGACTGTTAAATCACTCTCACTTAAGATATTGCAACAGAATATTAAGCATCAATTATGAAAGTCTGGGATTATTTCATGTGTTCTTGTCGCACCCGTTTCTAAGAAAACATAATATGTGTTTCAGATTTTGGTTCAAGCGCAGAAGTTTTGGGGTAATGGTAACTCGATTACATATACACCCCAGCGCTCAGCTGGTACTTATTTTATCGATTCCAACCAAATGAAAAGCAAAGTCGACCTCGATAGAATTTGAACTCAAAACGTGAAGAAGAAAACATAATATCCATACCCAATGAGCATTACCTGGAAGAACTTTGGAATGTATATCGCCAAATAGTATATATTTCTTTACTACCCCAAGGGGCTAAACACAGAGGGGACAAACAAGGACAGACAAAGGGATTAAGTCGACTACACCGACCCCAGTGCGTAACTGGTACTTAATTTATCGACCCCGAATGGATGAAAGGCAAAGTCGACCTCGGCGGAATTTGAACTCGGAACGTAACGACAGACGAAATACGGCTACGAATTTCGCCCGGCGTGCTAACGTTTCTACCAGCTCGCCGCCTTATCGCCAAATAGTATATTCGCCTTTCGAAAGGTCCTAAGATGTTGTTTCTCCACAGTTATCTTATAAGGAATATTTGAATGAGTCCCACTTCTATAATTATTGCAATGAAATAGTTTAACATTAAATGTATAAATCTTAAATTTTAAATATATTATTTTACCCATACTTTTTCTATAGTACCAATTAAAGTCTATACAGAGATCTCATTACTTGCCCAGAGGCACAACACCACACGGTAAACAATCAACAATATATATTAAAAATCTAAAAGAAATATAATCCGCGACTTTATTCCATTTCTTTCAATATACGACGCAAACGGATTTTTCATTAAAAAATTATTTGTTTATAATTAACATTGTGTTAACGTAATTTATATTTTTATTAGATTATATTTAAATAATGTAGCGCAAACGGTTAGCTTGCCGTACATATAGACAGTACTATACTCATGATTCCAATTACAGAGTACAAGTTATGCGGAAGTTATGAGTTCGAAGCTCACCCGGGGCATATTTTGCGGCGAGCTGGCAGAAACGTTAGCAAGCCGGGCGAAATGCTTAGCAGTATTCCGTCTGCCGCTACGTTCTGAGTTCAAATTCCGCCGAGGTCGACTTTGCCTATCATCCTTTCGGGGTCGATAAATTAAGTACCAGTTGCGCACTGAGGTCGATGTAATCAACTTAATCCGTTTGTCTGTCCTTGTTTGTCCTCTCTGTGTTTAGCCCCTTGTGGGCAGTAAAGAAATAAGTATTATACGCGTGATTCCAATTATAGAGTACAAGTTATGCGGAAGTTATGAGTTCGAAGCTCACCTGGCGCATATTTTGCGTGGAGCTGGCAGAATCTTTGGCAAGCCGGCCAAAATGCGAAAAGCATTTCCGTATTTATGTTCTGAGTTCAAATTCTGCTGAGAGCCTCTTTGCCTTTTATTCTTTCGGGATCGAGTCATCCTTCCATAAAATCCCTGTCTTTGTGCCAAAAAAATTTTAAATCAATATTTAAGTATTCTAGTTCGGACTTTATTGGTTATCATTTCACAAATGTTATGTAGCTTGGGGCGTTACAAATAGAATATTTCCATTTAACACATTTCTAAAGAATCCTGTTGAAACCTTTAGCTATACTTCTTATTTTGCGGTTCAAGTTTCCCTTGTATGCCAAACTTTGTTCTTCCAGACCCTAGTGCACACACATAGAAATACGCACATGTATACAGAGAGAGGGAGACAGACTTAGATGCATATATACACACATACAGGCATGCATGCATATACATTAGTTATTTATATAGCTGTTGATGAATCATGTGTTATCAAACATTGCAGCTGAAGATTATATGGAAGAGCTTACATTTTTGTCGTTCTGACAGGCATCACAAGTATTTTATTTCATATAAGCCTTGTACCAGCCTCTGGTCGTTGTCATGGCAACCAGAGGAGAGTCTGCGGCACTGCGTGCTCTATTTATGGTGCGTGAAGGCGCGTGACTTTGCGGTTAGGGTATTCGGCTCAGTGTCATCATCTCGCACTTTTGACACACGGTGACGTGTACCACCGTGTATCAAAAGATCCTTTATTTCACTTTGAGTGAGACCCTTTATTTCATATTGCTCCACTCCACTCAGCTGGCAAAAAATAGTAGTAGATTTGTTTCAAAGGGACAGCGTTGCCACATTGTGTTTCACACCGAATCTCCATGAGAATTATGTTCAGAGTATGCGTGTCTGTGGAGTACTCAGCCACTTCTACGTTAACTTCACGAGCAGGATGTTCTGTTGATCGCATCAACTGAAACACGCGTCGATGGTAAGTTGAACTTCAGTGTTGCTTACACTCACCAACAGTATATAAAAAAAGAACTCGATAGAAGCACTTGCATTTCTCATTGCATCGTGTTGACATTGCTTGTATGATAATCACCAGAGTGAGCATACAATTTTTCTCATGAGCCATCTCTACAAGATATAAGGCCTCGTTTCAGAAAAAAATGGGTATTATTGCAAATGTTCACGTCAGAACCGTAATAAAGAACATATTTTCTGTACAAAATTGAACATCATTCGAGACAACTTTACTGAAAGCGCCGCTAAACATGGATTCATCGTTATTTCCATGACATTTTCTTATATACAAAATAATTTAATGATTTCTTATTTGGATAAGTATTTATGTGAAATACGTTAATAGTTAATTTTTAATATCACATGAATAGATTCTCTTCTCTTAGACATAGGAAATATTTACATATAAAATTGAAGTTGTGTGTGTGAGACTCTGTCTCCTCTGATTTAGATTCCTAACTACTCCCACATTTTGCGGTGCAGTTTAACCAAAAGCGGGTATCTTATATTCGTCATTCATATCGAGCCGTTCTGGGTATTAGCGCTAATACCCAGAATTCTACGATGAGTCTACAATTTTAAAAAAAATTTACCATCATTTTTCCGCATGTTTCTCACACACTCACATTCAAACACACATACTCACACACACACAATTATGTATGTCCTCATAAATCAGCAAGTGGAAGCACTCCGGCGGTTACGACGACGAGGGTTCCGGTTGATCCGAATCAACGGAACAGCCTGCTCGTGAAATTAACGTGTAAGTGGCTGAGCACTCCACAGACACGTGTACTCTTAACGTAGTCCTCGGGGATATTCAGCATGACACAGAGAGTGACAAGGCCGGCTAAACACAGAGGGGACAAACAAGGACAGATAAACGGATTAAGTCGATTACATCGACCCCAGTCTGTAACTGGTAGTAAATTTATCGATCCCGAAAGGATGAAAGGCAAAGTCGACCACGGCGGAATTTGAACTCAGAACATAAAGGCCTAACGAAATACGGCTACGCATTTCGCCCGGGGTGCTAACGTTTCTGCCAGCTCGCCGCCTTAGTAACCATTATGTATAATTATTAATATAAAACAGTTTAACAGCGAAGGTGTAATATTGTGGAAGCACTCCGTCGGTTACGACGATGAGGGTTCCAGTTGATCCGAATCAACGGAACAGCCTTCTCGTGAAATTAACGTGTAAGTGGCTGAGCACTCCACAGACACATGCACCCTTAACGTAGTTCTCGGGGATATTCAGCGTGACACAGAGAGTGACAAGGCCGGCCCTTTGAAATACAGGTACAACAGAAACAGGAAGTAAGAGTGAGAGAAAGTTGTGGTGAAAGAGTACAGCAGGGATCACCACAATCCCCTGCCGGAGCCTCGTGGAGCTTTAGGTGCTTTCGCTCAATAAACACTCACAACGCCCGGTCTGGGAATCGAAACCGCGATCCTATGACTGCGAGTCCGCTGCCCTAACCACTGGGCCATTGCGCCTCCACAAATCAGCAAGTACACAGCGACAAACATACCAACAGGTCAGCATGTAATATTCATGTAGTTATATATAAAACAAAACATGTAGCACTCCCTCGATTACGACGTTAATTTCTCTAGCAGGATATTCCGATCAACACAAAATCACGTTCGAGAAATCAACGTGCAAGTAGCTGAGCACATCAAAACATCAAAGACACGCGTACTCTTCACGTAATTCTCAGATATTCAGAGTGACACCGAATGTCACAAGGCTGGCCCTTTGAAATATAGGTACTACGCTTTTTTTTTGCCAGCTGAGTGGGCTATAGCAACGGGAATAAAGTGTCTTACCGAAAAGCACAACGCTCCGCCAGGAATCGACTTCAGGACTTTACGATAATAGCACGAAAAATTCCTAACCATTATGTATATATTTATTTACTACTCACAAGGGGTTAAACACAGAGGGGACAAACAAGGACAGATAAACGGATTAAGTCGATTACATCGACCCCAGTCTGTAACTGGTAGTAAATTTATCGATCCCGAAAGGATGAAAGGCAAAGTCGACCACGGCGGAATTTGAACTCAGAACATAAAGGCCTAACGAAATACGGCTACGCATTTCGCCGGGGTGCTAACGTTTCTGCCAATCGCCGCCTTAGTAACCATTATGTATAATTATTAATATAAAACAGTTTAACAGCGAAGGTGTAATATTGTGGAAGCACTCCGTCGGTTACGACGATGAGGGTTCCAGTTGATCCGAATCAACGGAACAGCCTGCTCGTGAAATTAACGTGTAAGTGGCTGAGCACTCCACAGACACATGCACCCTTAACGTAGTTCTCGGGGATATTCAGCGTGACACAGAGAGTGACAAGGCCGGCCCTTTGAAATACAGGTACAACAGAAACAGGAAGTAAAAGTGAGCGAAAGTTGTGGTGAAAGAGTACAGCAGGGATCACCACCATCCCCTGCCGGAGCCTCGTGGAGCTTTTAGGTGTTTTCGCTCAATAAACACTCACAACGCCCGGTCTGGGAATCGAAACCGCGATCCTATGACCGCGAGTCCGCTGCCCTAACCACTGGGCCATTGCACCTCCACGGTGTAATATTAAATGAATAGACAATTCAGTTCTATGACATCCTGTAAAATGAAACGAAGGGATCTGATTAATTGCTTCGAGGCACAACACCTCACAGTAAACAATCAACCATATAAACTACATGTGATTCGCAATTTTGCTTCTGTTATTTCAATTTACAACACAAAAGGAACTTAATTACAGAAATTATTTTTAGATCTTTGTTTTCAATGTTTAAGGTATGGATTCTGGAGATTATCGGTGAGAATTTCCAAATGTTATACTGTTGCTTAGGGCGTTAATTGGGGCGATCATTCGATTCACATATTTCTAATCATTCCCTGGGGTGTTCCTATTGAAATAGATATTTAAATTTAAACAACTGATCTTGTTGGGTTCAAGGCAATGTTACACATTCCAAAGTAAAATAATATATGCATATATATATATATACATAAATTTATATAAGTATGAATTTTTAGAGTCAAGTTTTGGCTGCTATTTCAAGTATAGTGGTATCACTTAGATACACTTTAACATAATATATATATATATATACCGGCTAATTGATGCCATTTTCGCATTCTGAAGAGATTTACTAAAACTAGTAAATTGAAACGATCGTAAATGCTACCATCAACTTTGCTTCCTTCTTCTCTGTTTTATAATTAAATTGAAGGCATACAAACGAAAACAACGAGTTTCCCCTTGTACTCCTATATATATATATAATATATATATATATATATATATATATATACATGTACATAGATACTCATAAACACACACACATCCATATATAATATATATAATTTGGCAAAGGCTATGTATATCGTTACTCTGAGATTCAAATTTCCACTTCTCTAAAATTATTGGAAATAAACTGTAGCGTGGGAACATGTATGCATAAACATGTGTAACCCCATCTAAATTCGATTATTCATTATTCAGTGTAATTCAATGCTATTGATTTCCTAAAATATGTGTTTGGGATGTTGTCTTACATTAGACTAGTTATTGATCGCTCGCAGAGCGCGACCCTAATTTATTCACGTACACGACATCTAATATTTCCATGTTTCCCTAAGTGTAATTATGAAATAATGAGAAACAATGTAGCTATTGGTAACACAGTTTTAATTGTAATTAACGATTGAATTATCTTTGTTTTTGTATGTGATCACCAGTTAAAAAATTGATAATAAATTAATTTGTCGTTTTGGTAGTTTCGACATAAAGTATACCTCCGAGTATTCCTTTGCCAATTCCGATGGCAATATCTGCAACAACTGTGCCTACCATCACGACACCCGATAATAAAATACACCGTATTTAAATGGTAGATGTTTAGAAGAGAGAAAGATAAGGCGGTGAGCTGGCAGAATCGTTAGCACACCGGGCGAAATGCTTAGTGGTATTTCGTCTACCGCAACGTTCTGAGTTCAAATTCCGCTGAGGTCGACTTTGCCTTTCATCCTTTCGGGGTCGATTAAATAAGTACCAGTTACGCACTGGGAGCGATATAGTCGACTTAATCCCTTTGTCTGTCCTTGTTTGCCCACTCTATGTTTAGTCCCTTGTGAGTAGTAAAGAAATAGGCATTTCGTCTGCCGTTACGTCCTGAGTTCAAATTCCGCCGAGGTTGACTTTGCCTTTCATCCTTTCGGGGTCGATAAATAAAGTACCATTTACACACTGGGGTCGATGTAATCGACTTAATCCCTTTGTCTGCCCTTGTTTGTGGGCAATAAAGAAATAAGAGAGAAAGATATCGCCTTCTAGTTACATCAATGCGAAGATACATTATATAAGACCAATCAATATTGTTAAATTGTTAATGTAATTGTTTAAAGGACAGAGTCATTTTATAATACGTTGGAAAGACAAGAAACAGATATTGAGGAAGACCTTTAAAGCTCTTGTTTCCAAACAATTCCTTAGTTACCCCAGCTAATGGTTAGAAATGCAAATGTGCTTAAAAGGCAAACAAAGGAAGAATTTGCCTTCCTCTTCGCAGGCCCCGACCTGTCAATGCCGCGTTGTCTGCAGGCGGCAGGTCACTTGCTTGGGGTCTCTGATGAGGAGGATTGATATTTTTTGATTGACGTCTTTGTATAATTGTATATTTGAACTAATCATTGATTATAAAAGAAATACTGTATTCGAGAGCTTGTGGGCGCCGACATCCGTCTGATCAGTACCATTTTTGTTTCATTTCATCTCATCTTGTCTGTGTCCAGCCCACAAGCGTCTTCTGTGTAAGACCTGTATGGCCAATCTTTATGAAATAAAGAAGATATTTGTGTGTGAGTAATGGACAGTTTTCTACTGTTTAAGCTATGGAAGAAGAAAGAAAAGTATACTGTAACTGCCAGTCAACTTAATTTCTTTTAACGTTTTCATATGCCATTGTCTTGCAGAAAATCATTATTTATATGATTGAAGAAAATCTTGGCAAAACTACAACAAAACGTTACACAATATGTCAGATTATACCTTTTAGTGTTTAGTTTCTTATTCTACTTTCTGTAGTATTAAATCTGTTGCGTTATGTATTCTATTTTTGAAACTAATTCTTTTTAATGCGTCTTGATAACAATAAACAGTGAGGACAAATGATAAAATGGATAAGCTTTTACTAATATCACTCTGTAAGCTTCTTGAAGATAATTATGGAATATTTGATATTGAATATATTCCAGTTCCTCGGTAGCTCTTTTACTCTGTGTGTTTTAATAGAATCAATATGTCTATCTTCATCTTCCATAATGTAAAGCATCTATGATCATCGTTCTTCGCACTAAAATCTGAAGATTCATGACTTCTTTCTAATGGAAGTTAGAGAAGTGTCCACCTATAGCCTTCTAACTCTTTCGTTACTGTTTTCTGTATACAGTCTCACTCTTCTTAATTTAGCCGGAAAGCTCCCGCTTTTGGAGTAGTTCCCTATTGAAGAGAACAGAGGAAGAGCGAATCTGTCATCTACCTATATTATGTGTACAGTTCCACTCTCCTTAATTTAGCCAGAAAGTAACCGCATTTGCTCTAGTTCGCTATTGAAACGAACAGAGGAAGAGCGGAAGGTGTTGGCCAGGAAGACAAGAAAGTTTTTAAAGATGCATGGGACCTGCCATCTACCTTGACACATTGATTGTCTAAACATGAAGAGAGTAAACGGAGGGACAAGAGTGAAAAGTACGAGGGAATACGTGGATACTAAACACGGAAACTTGCTGAGATATCTAACCCAACGTGAGCAAACCTTGCTAACACACGAGGAAACATTGAAAGTAGGCGAATGGGAGAAAGCAAAACAAGGTGTTCAAGGACATGAAGAAATACTACTCAACAAGGTGTTACAAAGGCAATTCCATGTGCGCATAAATTAAGTTACTGGAGAATATAGGTGAGACTAGTTAAAGAATGACGCACATACAAATGAGACATTGTACTTGCTGTGCAAGATAAAGCTTAATGACACATTGGATAGTACATATTAGAAAATGAGGAAGTTTGTCTGTTTTACCGAAAATGCAATGAATCAGATGAAGATATTTCCCATATTGTAAATGAATGTGCTAGACTTGTATGTAACCAGTATAACTGGTGGCGACATGGTGAAGCAGAAAACGGTCTATTTCAGTTTGTCCACCGTCCCAAGGTGAAGAAATATGCTTTTGAAAAACTAGTAACGTGGAGTCAGAAAATACTACGCTTACTGACAATAAAAATGACGATGATCGAATATGGCATATATGGAGTGAAAAGAATCCCAAATGTTATCCAGATAAATTGCGGGGTGGACATTCGCAAGCACTACTAGAAGCTCTTGAATCTTCTCAGACAGGCATTAAGCAAAGCATTAAAACAAGTGGAAAGAAGCCCTGGAATAACCTCACAAATTCCCAACGTTACACTCTCCGACGTCTAGCTAATAACGATTCTATTGCTATCAAAATGGCGGATAAAGGGAGCGCTATTGTAATTATGGTCAAAACGAGTATATTTCGGCTTATGAAGAAGCTTTAAGTAACAAAACTAAATATGAAGGATTACTTGTCGATCCAAACCCCAATTACAGAGAGGAACTTGAAAAATAATTTTGGAAACGGAGGAAAATAATATTATTAATATGGCAGAATCCAGGATTTTACGGTCAGAAAGAAAAGCACATGTATTTTATGGTCACTCGAAAATACACAAAATGTTCTAAAGATTTCATCGAATGCTTCCAATTTGCATCGGATATAAATCTTGTACAGCAAAGATTTCGGGGTGGCCGGATGGATTTCTACTCCCTGTTGCAAAAAAATCAAGTTCCTATATTCGAGATACTTTTGATATTGTGTGTAAAATCAACAACTTTTTTAAGCACCGCAGCCATGTCGAAAACTGCTTTTTGGTAGCCATTGAAGTTTCTTCCTCATATCTCAATATTGCTCAAGATGAAAGGATAGAAGCATGCATGAATATCTTCGAAAAACAGTCAAAAGAAAGCCTAACCGAGGCTCGGAGAGCAGATATTGTTGTGGTAGATAAAGGAATGAAACAAACCAAGATCATAGATATTGTAACACCTGGAAGATGCAAGCATACTCGTTTACTCGTTTACTTGTTTCAGTCATTTGACTGCGGCCATGCTGGAGCACCGCCTTTAATCGAGCAACTCGACCCCGGGACTTATTCTTTGTAAGCCCAGAACGTATTCTATCGATCTCTTTTTGCCGAACCGCTAAGTAACGGGGACATAAACACACCAGCATCGGTTGTCAAGCAATGCTAGGAGGACCAAGGCGCACACACATACATATATATATATACATATATACGACAGGCTTCTTTCAGTTTCCGTCTGCCAAATCCACTCACAAGGCATTGATCGGCCCGAGGCTATAGCAGAAGACACTTGCCCAAGGTGCCACGCAGTAGGACTGAACCCGGAACCATGTGGTTGGTAAGCAAGCTACTTACCACACAGCCACTCCTACGAAACCACTAGAAAAGATTGAAAAGTACAGACTTCTAAAAGAGGAAATTGCCAGAATGTGGATTATGAAGAGGGTGTCTGTCATTCCAGTAGTTGTATGGAGCACTCGGAGCATTAACAACCAGGTTAGAGAAATATGTCAAAGAAATTGGAATTGACAAGAGAGCAGAGCAAGCCAAAACCTGCTACGCTGGGGTCAGCTAGGATTTTGAGATTGATGCTTAGATGTTGAATGCCTCCCACAATAATTAACAACAAAGTATCAAAGCTTATATTGTGCGGAAAGAGATCTTGTGAGACCTCTGACAACAGACTGCTGTCCGCTCTCACAGAATCTGCCAGAACAAACAAGACCGAACATCCAGTGAAGTAAAATGATAATAATAATAATCCTTTCCACTATAGGCACAAGGCCTGACATTTTGGGGGAGGGGGATAATCGATTACATCGATCCCAGTCTTTCACTGTTAATTAATTTATCGACCGCGAAAGGATGAAAGGCAAAGTCGACCTCGATGGAATTTTATCTCAGAACTAATGATAATAATAATAATAATAATAATAATAATAATAATAATAATAATAATAATAATAATAATAATAATAATAACAATAATAACAATAATAATAATAATAATTATAATGAAATCAGCAAACAAGCAACGCTACTGAGCAACAAAAAGAGAACAAAAATGCTCCGTAAATATAACATCACAGAAAAAGATTTGCCGGATATAAAAGAAAAGCTGAAGCAAGATATCCTTGCCAAAGCTCAAAGGATCCGCCGGTACGAGAAACGCCAACGCTTCTTTGAACAGAACAAAAAGTTCAACTCCAACCCCAAAAAGTTCTACCAAGAACTGGGAAAAAAATAAAATAGAAGTCACTGCAGCACCAACGGCAGAAGAATTGGAAGAATTCTGGAGAGAAATATGGTCGGCGAATGAACAGCCAAAAAAAAGGAGTATCAAAATAACAAACTCGGCATCTGAACAACTTTGGACCCCCATAACAACTGAAGAGGTCACCCAGGCACTGCAAAAACTAAGCCACTGGAAGGCACCTGGGCATGACAAGATCCCCAACTTCTGGTTGAAATATCTAACAGGAATGCACAAAAAGCTGGCTGAAAACTTTAACAGCATACTAGCAGAGCCAGAGACAATGCCTGAATGGCTCACGAAGGGGAAAACCATCTTAATTCTCAAATCAAATGAAACAACAAAACCAGAAAACTACAGACCAATAACCTGCCTCCCTACTATGTTCAAGGCATTTACTGCAGTGATATCGCAAAGGCTGAACAAGCACCTGGACGAAAACAAACTGTTCCCAGAAGAGCAGAAAGGATGCCGCAAAGGCTCATATGGCTGTAAAGATCAACTAATGATTAATAAAGCCGTAACTGAAGACAGCCACAGAAAGAAGAAAGGCCTCAGTATGGTCTGGATTGACTACAAAAAGGCGTTTGATAACATCCCCCACATCTGGATCCTCGAAACACTAGCCATTAACAAAGTAGCACCAACAATCATAAAATTCATAGAGCACTCAATGAATAAATGGCAAACAGTCCTACACCTCCAAACAAAAGAGGGACTCATGAAAACCAAAGACATCCCCATTAGAAGAGGAATATTCCAGGGAGACACGCTCTCTCCACTCCTTTTCTGCTTGGCACTGTCACCTCTATCTGATATGCTAAATAGAACTGGATGCGGATATAAATGTTACGGCAAAACGATCAGCCACCTTTTATATATGGATGACCTAAAACTATACACTGCAAATGACAAACAGCTGGAAACACTATTAAAGACAGTTCATGGATTTACCAAAGAAATAGATATGAAATTTGGATTAGAAAAATGCGCCAAAGTAACCATGAAAAGAGGAAAACTAGTTAAGAGTAACAACATCACACTAGATAAAACCAATGAAATAAAAGAATTAGACCAAAGCCAAACTTACAAATACTTAGGAATCCATGAACTAGATAAGACACAACACACACAAATGAAAGAGAAAATAGAAAAAGAATATTATAGACGAGTTAGATCAATACTAAAAACAGAGCTCAATGCTAAAAACAAGATAATAGGTATCAACACTTTAGCTATTCCAGTTATAAGTTACAGCTACAATATCCTTAACTGGACACGAAATGAACTGTCCAAAATAGATAGGAAAACAAGAAAAATACTGACAGGATCTAGGATGCATCACCCAAAATCTGACATAGAAAGACTATATATACAACGTATAGAAGGTGGTAGAGGCCTTATACAGCTGGAAAACTACTATAAAATAACCACCATAGGACTGCAAAAATACCTACTTCAGAAGGAAGGAAAACTGATCCAGATAGCAGCAAAACACGAGCAAAACAAAAAACTGTTCTCAGTATTTAAGGAAGCTGACAAATACAAACAATAAATCATACCACCTAATAAACACAAAGAAGAAGAAGAAGAAGATGATGAAGAAACAACAAAAGCTATAAAACAAATGAAATCCAAACTAAAAATAGAACAGCAACGAGCCATGATAAAACGATGGCAAGAAAAGCCCCTTCATGGTAAATACTGCACTAAACTAACGCAAAAGAAATAGACAAAGAAAAATCCCAGCAATGGTTGAGAAGCTCAGGACTCAAAGCAGAAACAGAGGGATTTTAATTGCGCACAAGACCAAAGCCTCCCCACCAGAAATTACCAAAAACATGTAATGAAAAGAAATATTACAAGTAACTGCAGAATATGTGGAGATGGACAAGAAACAATAAATCATATTATCTCTAGCTGCCCAGTCCTGGCTAAGAAGGAATATATTCACAGACATGACAGAGTTGGAACCTACATACATTGGAAGCTATGCCAACATTATGGAATAACAACAGAAAAAAGATGGTATAGGCACACACCAGAAAAGGTCACAGAAAACGAGAAAGCAACCATACTCTGGGATATGCCGATACACACAGATAGAGAAATTAAGGCCAACAGACCAGATATAGTTGTCAGAGATCATGAAGAAAAAAAAATGCTTTCTAATTGATGTATCAATACCGGCAGATGACAACGTGTCTCTAAAAGAAATGGAGAAACTCTCAAAATACAAAGACCCGGAAATAGAAGTAACTAGAATGTGGAACCTGAAAACAGAAACAATTCCTATCATAGTAGGTGCATTAGGCATGATAAAAAAATATTCAGACAAATACATAACAAAAACACCAGGACTTACAAACACATATAACATACAGAAAATTGCACTACTAGGCACTGCACACATCCTACGCAGAACACTTTCCATACAATAACCATCAGAGCATCACAACAAATCACAGCACATACCCAAGGCACACAGAGCTGCGCTCGGTAGTGCAGTGAAAGCAGGCTATAAAAATAAAAATAAAACTACTGAATAATGATAATAATAATAATAATAATAATAATAATAATAATAATAATTGTTTAAGTGTCACAAAGACAATAAAGTGATTCAATATGGAGAATCTTTAACCTGGAATTATAAAGAGATGTAGAGTTAGAGAGACAGGTTCACAAAGAACAAAAGCTGAGAGTGGTTAAGCAATGTAAGAATAAACGTTTTAAATTCTAAATGTTCGAGTTTAAACACAAAAATTGTAGCATAAAGTGGGATATATTTAAAAAGGAATGCAAACAATGTACTGGCCTCCTTGTGTATAGAAACGTTGTGCAATTTTACATTTACCATTTCTTGTATTCTTTAGGAGTGCAAAGAAATGCATTCGTAAGAATTGTCTATTTTTTCTGCGCATTTAATGTTGAAAATACCAATGAGCGTCGAGCTATGCTCATATAAGATATTTGTAATGTTTCAATTTTCTCTAATAATCTATTTTCTTGTGGTTACTCATATTCTGAACGTAACTCTTCATTTCTTTTTTCGGTTCTGGCGCAAACGACGGGCATTTCTCCATTTTAATTGTTTGTCCTTGTACTCTTCATGTTCTGCGTTCTACTGATGAATGGAAAAATAGTTATTTTGAAAGACATGTTCCCCTTTAGCCGTTTACCTTGCTTTGTGTCGAAACTTTATATTCATCAGATGCTTTACTTTTTACTTTCCGTGTTTGTTCCCAGTCTTTACTCTTACTGTTTTACTCTTACTTGTTTCAGTCATTTGACTGCGGCCATGCTGGAGCACCGCCTTTAATCGAGCAACTTGACCCCGGGACTTATTATTTTGTAAGCCCAGTACTTATTCTATCGGTCTCTTTTGCCGAACCGCTAAGGTACGGGGACATAAACACACCAGCATCGGTTGTCAAGCAATGCTAGGGGGACAAACACAGACAAACACACACACACACGCACACACATATATATATATATATATATATATGTGTATACGACGGGCTATTTCAGTTTCCGTCTACCAAATCCACTCACAAGGCTTTGGTCGGCCCGAGGCTATAGTAGAAGACACTTGCCCAAGGTGCCACGCATGGGGACTGTGGTAAGCTACTTACCACACAGCCACTCCTGTGCCACTGTTTATAGAGTTTCATCGGTAGCTATTATTTATTACTCATCGCAATCTTAGAGGCTAGACCGTTTTGCCATCTCTCTCTCTTTAATACGCGGGATAATACTGTTTAGCTCACCATATACGTTCGTATAAAATATACTAACAAACGCATGAATAGATGAATTCATATTTACAAGAATATTAAGTAGCATAATAAGCCACACAGATAAATCTATAACTTAAAGAAATGCGGTATGTAAGATTTTATCGCTAGGTTGTGTTGGGACTTTCGTAACACCATTAATTGTAATCATAACTCAAAATTAGTTTTGAGCGCTATCGAATGCACCAATGAGCAATTTTGTCATATCATGTTGAAAATCACCAAACTCTTGTGTTGGAACTTTCGTGACACCATTAATGTAATCATAACTCAAAATAAGTTTTGAGTGCTATCGAATGCACCAATGAGCAGTTTTGTCATATCATGTTGAAAATCACCAAAGTCTTGATGGGCTTCTATTTAAACATCTATAGATTATCTTATGGATAATTTTACTAGTAATTTGTTGTTGTATAAAATCTGAAAGTAAATGTTTGTGTTTCCTCTTAACCTCTTCAGAGCGTCTGCAGTATTATATTCGCATAATTTTCTCTATATTTTTGAGGAAGGACAAATCATAATTCATGTTCATGCCTTTTGTTCGTCATTTTCCCGAGGAAGGATTGCATTGTCGTTCGGGAGAAATGTCCCCACAACTTACTTGTTCCCGTTACTTTTTGTGGAACATGTTCCCTGTCATTTATCTTCTTCTCTCCTTCGTAATTCCTTCCTCCTCCGTCGATGAGAATTTCTTACAACTTGTTAGAACTGTGTTAGAAGTGAGAGGAAGTGGTGTTTGCACAACTATCTTTGACTCTTTGCTATACGGGATCTTTGGCTGGTGTTGCTTGAGGAAAATCTATCACTGTGAGTCGCTGTTGATTTCCAGTATTTTCGTTTACGTTTTATTACTTAATGTTAGGGTTAGGGTTAGGGCCTTTCCACTTCTTGATCAATTTTATACCTAAAAATTGAATGACATGTCATTCCTAGTGTCAGTAACCTGTAACTGTATCCTCATGTCATTTGTCTTTGCACCTTCAACTGAGCTGAGTTTCCATGTTGTTCTTCGGACTTCGGATGGTACTAGGACATCCATTTCCTTTTGGGTTTTTTGAACACTGCTCATCTTATCGTTAAACATGCTTTCAGCCATATCCTACGCTGTGACACAGAAGTGCCAACTATCCGCTGGTCCACATCTTGCAAAATGCCTATTATACTCTTTTTATATATCTTTAACCCATATGCTGGAACACAAATGAATAGTCAGAAGTATGTCTAACAATTTCAGCCTGCATTTCAAATTTTGCTTACATTTCCAGATTTACAGTTTCACCCGTAGATTTTGCCTTTTATATTTATCTCCATATATCCTGTATGGCTTCTTGTAGTACAAGACTTGAGGAGACATTTGATCAGTATCCGTTTCCCGTAAGAAATATATGACATTCATACCCATCGGTTCGTGGCTTCACACATATGTCAGAGAAATTCTAATGAGTTACGTAACGTTCTCCCTCCTACACATTTCTTCTGTTATAGGTTCAATCGTTCTTTGTGTTTATTTAGTATTCAGCGAAGGTTTCTTTACACAGCTGTGACACGAACGTGTCGTAGAGATTGGAATTCTTTAAGAGTCTCTTCTATTATTCTTGTTGATCATTTCCTTCTTCCTACCCGTGTCTTTCAAATGACTTATTCAAATATTTCATACATATTATTCTAGCGAGTGTTTGTTATATTTCGGATTATAAATATAGTCGCGTTCACATTTTCACCTGTAATTGCAGTGTTTGTGTTATTGCATGATAAAGTGCGCTTCCCATATTGGATGCAAAATTGTAATATGCATAAATAAAATTTTGTTTGTAAAGCAAATCGTTCTTTTGTTATCTATCAAGCAGTTCTTCCTGAAGCAACTACGCCTCTTGTTTTTCGAATTAGTGCAAAGATAATACCATATTCTTCAAATCTAGCGCAGAAAAGAGGAAAGTGAGTTGACCTTACCAGTCAATAACAGCCAAAATGATGATGATGATCGTAATGATGATGTTGGTACAAAAGCCAAAAAATACGAAAAATAATAATAATGATAATATGAGAGAGAACGCACATAACACGAAGTTTGAGCATGACATTCATAACGATAACATTAATAACAATACTACTACTACTAACTACTACTACTACTACTAATAATACTACTACTACTACTAATAATAATAATAATAATAATAATAATAATAATAATAATAATAATAATAATAATAAATGCCCTGATGCAGTACCAGGCAGTGGCTCTCATGGCTCCTGATCTTAACTGATTGGAAGTGTCATCATGTACATTGTTTTGTCTTGGTATAAAAGATGGGCTACAGCAAATATTCTGCTCAATACCACAGATTTGCTTGTCAGTTGTTTGACCTTAACCAGTTGAGCATGTCCCTTAGTGGCTGACGATATGTGCATCTCTGATCACGAGCAGAGGTAGTGGGGGAGCATCATAGCCATGTGTTGAGAGGGATTCTTTGGGGTTTGAATAATTCACCTCTGGAAACATAGGTGGTTCTTTCAACATCCTTAAACAACCCTTATTCAGGGACCTTTTGAGCGGGATGGGCTACTCGACCTGAAGAAAATTCTAACTGGGCCCCACCTGCAAGGCCATGCGCTGTTTATCTTGATATGAGATCACCATGTCGCGCACATATGGTTGTAATGCATGTGCCTGGTGTACCTTTATCAGACGGGTAGTCATGATGGGTATATTGGGCTTCGTATATTTTACCCCAGTGTCACTTTGATGGCATGAACTGCTCTCTCACTCAATAATAATAATAATAAAATTAATGATAATAATATTTATAATAGTAATTATTATTATTATTATTATTATTATCGTCATCATTATTCTGTTTGACTTTTGCTTTACATTTGCACAAGCTGGCTCCAAGCCTCACACAGAGACCTCAAGAGACAACAAGTTGGAAGTTCATGTTGGTGTTATATTATTATTATTATTATTATTATCATTATTATTATTATTATTATTATTATTATTATTATTATTATTATTATTATGATGATGATGATTATCATCATTATTATTATTTATGTTTTTTTATGGTTTCTTTTCATTATAACTTTGTTACAGCTGCCTTAGTACCGGGTATCCTCCAGAGGCCAAGAGTAGCAAGGGCACTTTGGTTTTGCTATGCATGCTAAAATTATCACCATATTTATTCCATTTTTGATGGAGAGTGCTTTCCGTAGTATACGAGCTGTACTCATCAAGGTTATCTTTTGTAGTTCATGGAGACTGGAGTTACCAAGGAGTTGCTTTATATACTTCTCAGCTCCCGTCTTTATCATTACCAATGCACCAATTACTACTGGAATTATCGTAGTACTAAGCTTCTTCATTTTTGTGATTTCAATTTGCAGATGTTTATATTGAGAATGCTTTTCGCATAAGATATTTTGTTATTGTGAGACAGGCATACCTATTAGCACACACTGTTTAGTCGATTGGAGACAATTTACAAGATCTTGTTGGTGTTATGCCTAGGGTGACATATATTTGTTTTGCACATAGTATTGTTCTAAGGAATGTTTAAGAAAGCATAAGAAAATTATGCGTTTGTTTTAAAATCTGAGATTACGTAGACAGTATTTTACGAAGGATATGGGCAGTTCCCATAACCACTATCTTTTAAATTCTGCTATTTTGGGTTTTCCTGGTATCTGAGCTAGGTAGGAATCAGCCCCTTTTGCTATCATTCCTAGGGCACCTATGACCACAGGTACTGTTTTAGTCTTCAGGTTCCACATTTTGCCAATTTCTGTTTCAAGATCTTTATACATCTTTAGTTTTTGGTAGGTCTTGACAGATACATTTATGTTGATTGAGACAGTCATAGAAACGAGGAGGCATAATTTTTGTAAGGGAGTCTTTAGGAATGTTTAAGAAAACATAAGAAAATTATGAGTTTGTTTTAAAATCTGAGATTACATAGACAGTATTTTACGTAGGACATATTCAGTTCACATGACCACTATCTTTTGAATTTCTGCCATTGTGGGTTTTCCTGGTATCTGAGCTAGGTAGGAATCAGCTCCTTTTTTAGTCGTTTCTAGGGTACCTATGACCACATGTACTGTTTTAGTCTTGAGGTTCCACATTTTGCCAATTTCTATTTCAAGATCTTTATACTTGTTCAGTTTTTGGTAGGTCTTGATAGATATATTTATGTCGATTGGGACAGTCATATCAATGAGGAGGCATGATTTTTGTCTGGGACTCTTTCAGTTTGATGTCTGGCCTAGTCGCATCTATATTTCTGTCAGTTTGAATGGCGAAGTGCCGTTTTCAAGCACTGAAGGTAGTTTATGTTCCCACCAGTTTTTTTATCATGGGGGCAGGTCCAGGTTTTTGCAAATTACCCAGTGAATATATTGCACTGCTCTATTATGACTGTTGAGATACTCTGTAGGCCCAAGAAGACTGCACATGGTTTCACTTTGTTGTTGACATAGGCGATATGTTGTGCTACTGCCGTTCTTTAGTATATTCGGCTGGTAGTTTCTTGTAGGAAGGCATTGATCTCGCGCTGCGATGATAAACCGTGCAGTTTCTGATTTTAAGCCAGAAAACAATAACCATTGATGGGTAAGTGCTTTGTCAACATCGGCACTATTAGCTCTCTTTGGGTATTAGCCATTGAGACGTTATTATTATTATTATTATTATTATTATTATTATATTATTATTATTATTATTATTATAATCATTGTTGTTGTTTTTCGCCTTCTACTTCTTCCACTTCTTCTTTTCCGTCTTCCTCTTCTTCTTCTTCTTCTTCTTCTTCTTCTTCTTCTTCTTCTTCTTCTTCTTTTTCTCCTTTCTATTATTATTATTATTATTATTATTATTATTATTATTTTTATTATTATCATCATCATCATCATTATTATTATTATTAGTAGTAGTAGTAGTAGTAGTAGAAGCTGTAGTAGTAGTAGTAGTAGTAGTAGTGGTGGTGGAAGTAGTAGTAGTAGTAGTAGTAGTAGTAGTAGTAGTGGTGGTAGTGGTGGTTGGTGGTGGTGGTAGTGGTGGTGGTGTTGGTGGTGTTGGTGGTGATGGTAGTAGTACTATAAATTTGCTCGCTTAAAAGGAAAACTTTTTCAGAAAAATTCTGTATGGTGGGACAATTCTCTAATATTAAGTAACGCATCCTCTATGTTTAACCACCAACGAATCATACAGGAAATATAATGACGCAAAAGCAAGTTCTATTTTTAAAACGAATTGACCTTTACTTCATATACTACATTAAAAAATCTCTGGCTGAAATGCATATAATTAATCGAAAGATATCGTTTTCTATACAACTTCCACTCCAGCGAAGTTTTGACACCAACTATGAATAGTCAAATATTATATCTTCCAGTTTATTATATTTTACCAAAAGATGTGCTTTTATACTATTTTAAATGGGGTTTTCATTTTCTCAGTGAAATCGCTGGCTCATTCACATTTACTTTGACATACACTTCCTTTCTCTGTATTTGATATTCACCCGTTTTCTCTGGCCTTCAGTCAGCATTTAAAAAATCCAAATTCGTTTTCAAAGATTATATTCAGAAGTGAAACACGTCACGTCACTGCAATTTTCAATTTGATAAATTAAAAATAACGAAAAACCCACAGAATACAAGAAATGAATGCATTTTAATTTTATACATATACATATATATACATATATACGACAGGCTTCTTTCAGTTTCCGTCTACCAAATCCACTCACAAGGCTTTGGTCGGCCCGAGGCTATAGCAGAAGACACTTGCCCAAGATGCCACGCAGTGGGACTGAACCCTCGAACCATGAGCTTGCTAACCAACCACATGGTTCCGGGTTCAGTCCCACTGCGTGGCATCTTGGGCAAGTGTCTTCTGCTATAGCTTCGGACCGACCAATGTCTTGTGAGTGGATTTGGTAGACGGAAACTGAAAGAAGCGCCGCATATATGTGTATATATATATGTATATATGCTGTGTAATATGTTTGTTGTGTCTGTGTTGTCTCCCTAGCATTGCTTGACAACCGTTGCTGGTGTGTTTACGTCCCCGTCACTTAGCGGTTCGGCAAAAAGAGAACGATAGAATAAGTACTGGCTTACAAAAAGAATAAGTCCCGGGGTCGATATGCTCGACAAAAAGGCGGTGCTCCAGCATGGCCGCAGTGAAATGACTGAAACAAGTAAAAGAGTAAAAGAGTAAAAGAGTAATACAAGAGATGAATGCATTTTAATTTTATATCATTACGATACCGTTTGGGTATCGACGCTATATTAACAAAATGGAGAATTTGAGAAATATGGCGCCCTTAGACTGAGAGGTACGAGAATGTGAAAGACAAAGAAAGCAGTCGTTCGTATTGTGATTGCTGCTGTTGGCACAACACCAAAAACCGTTATCTAGAATCTACAGGAGAACGGAATTGAGATTCGCAATGCTGACAAGCATCCTGGAAAAAAATATTCTGGGATGTTTGAGGAGATTTGCCAACATACCTGTGAGCAACAACACTGCTATTATGATATGTGATTTTTAATAATAATAATAATAATAATGATGATGATGATGATAATGATGATGATGAAGATGATGGTGGTGGTGGTGGTGGTGGTGGTGGTGGTGGTGGTGGTGGATAGTGATGATGATGATGATGATGGTGGTGGTGATGGTGATGGTGATGATGGTGATGATGGTGATGATGATGATGATGGTGATAATGATGGCGATGATGATGATGATTAGAAGAAGAAGGGGAGAAGAAGAAGAAGAAAAAGATGATGAAGAAGAAGAAAATGAACAACAACGACAAAAATAACAACAGCGACAGTCAATAACAGCAACAACAACAGCAAGAAGAAGAAAATGAAGAAGAAGAAAAAGAAGAAGAAGAAGAAGAAGAAGAAGAAGAAATGAAGAAGAAGAAGACGAAGAAGAAGAAGAAGAAGAAGAAGAAGAAGAAGAAGAAGAAGAAGAAGAAGAAGAAGAAGAAGAAGAAGAAGAAGAAGAAGAAGAAGAGAAAGAAGAAGAATCATAAAGCATAAATGGACACGTGAGGAATATATTTTAGTCCTACACGCTTATTTTGAAGCACTGCTCTGCCCAAACAACGAAAACACCACAACATACACATATAAAATCTGGAAGAAAAATAACCTAAATAAAGACTTTTATACAACAATGAACCCTAATAAACTAGCTAACATACGAAGATATATTCTCAAAACAAAAAAGAAAAATATATCAGAAATAGAGATAGAACACTGAAAAAAAAAAATGCATCAGGAAAATGCAGATAGTAATCACACAGCAGTGCCAAATACTACCTGAAGCATTGGAACTGTAAAACACGAAAACAGACGTAACATTTCCAACAAAAGTGAAGTAAACAACGGAAGACAACAAACACAGACCGTAGGAATGTATAATGATGTGCAAAAAACACCAAACTACAACACCACAGACAAACATATGAATGAGAAAGAAGGCAAAACAAATCTAAAACCTGGAAACAATGAAGGTGAACCTAACGATTATGATGGTCTATAAATAAGCATAATCTCAACTGAAAGCCACATATCTTAGTATGGATCACTGATTTTATCTCCCAACAATGAAAATAGATAATAATAAAACAACATCAAAAATAAATAGCATGAACCTGGCCGTCTCAGAATTAATAGTCAGAGAATCAAATATCAATATCACCGAGCTAAATATCATAATATATACAGCAGCTACAAATACGTTCGCATACTGGATTTCAACGCGATAATGGAGTAGGAAATGAAAGAGCAGCTGAAGATGCAATATTCCTGAAGCCTTAGATGAAAATACCGTGGAACCATTGTTGAATGATGTGAAGAAGGTCGGCGACAGTAAAACAGATAGTTGTGTAAAGAAAAGAAAAAAATTAAAGAGGAAAAGAACACAAAAAATCATGGACGGAATGAAAATGTGTGGTCAGTTTGCAAGAGATGGAAATGCCAAGACTGGTGGCTATGGATGAAGAGGAGTGGCCTGAAGACAGACTCAAAAGCACTTATATGCACAACTAAAGAGCAAGCGTTAAATGGTGCAGAATATAGAACACTACCGACAGTGGCATGGCAAATGCAGAATGTGTGGTGAGATGGTTGAAACGGTATGGCACATCTTTAGCGTATGCTCTGAGTTGGCACAACGCGGCAATGTGGCAATGTGGTAAGTATGATGATTTGGGAGTTCTGTGGAAATCACGACCTACAAAGAGCAAAGGCTTGGTATGAGTAAATGAAAATTGCAAAATCATTTGGGATACAATGATCCAGTGCGATCACGTGACCAGAGATCGGAAACCGGACATTGTTGTGGTGAGAAAAAACATACATGATAATCAACGAACTGCTTTACTTCGCATGGATCTTGGAGCATGACCAGTAAAAAAGTGCTACACAAGAATCCTGGCTGTGGACAGCTGACAGTTTCCATCACACGCAGCAAAATTAGCTGTGGGCTTGAATCAAATAACAGCAATAACAACAACAACAACAACAACAACAACAACAATAATAATAATAATAATGCCTAGAAGTAATGGGGGAAGAGGAATGATGCAGATACATCTATGCTATCAAATCTCCACAAGAGCAATGAACACGTACTGATCTACTATAGAAGACCGGATGCTGCGGCTTGTGTGCAAATGCGAAAGTAGCAAAAATCACTTTCTATTGTCAAGAAAGCTTCCAAATTCGCAAAGGAGCTTGGTATTAACCCTGAATTAGATGAAGAACCTGAAACCACTGCCACGAAAAAAGCACAACGGATCAAACAGACTGCAAAAAAAAAGAACGGGTAGAAATAATTCTCGTCTATCATGGTCTTTTGTCTCTTCTGACCAATTTTCTAATCCTTATTTGGTGCAGAATAATCTTGCCCTTCATCACCAATCCTCTTTTACTTTACTTTTTACTCTTTTACTTGTTTCAGTCATTTGACTGCGGCCATGCTGGAGCACCGCCTTTAGTCGAGCAAATCGACCCCGGGACTTATTCTTTGTAAGCCCAGTACTTAATTTATCGGTCTCTTTTGCCGAACAGCTAAGTTACAGGGACGTAAACACACCAGCATCGGTTGTCAAGCAATGCTAGGGGGACAAACACACACACACACACACACATATATATACATATATACGACAGGCTTCTTCCAGTTTCCGTCTACCAAATCCACTCACAAGGCATTGGTCGGCCCGGGGCTATAGCAGAAGACACTTGCCCCAGATGCCAAGCAGTGGGACTGAACCCGGAACCATGTGGTTGGTTAGCAAGCTACTTATCACACAGCCACTCCTGCACCTCTTCCTAGATTAACATATTTTCCTCATTATTTCAACTTTGCATTTCGTCGCACACCTAGCTCCATTTCTCACATTAATTTAATTTTTCATAAGTAAATGCCTCTCATCGTTTCTGTTTCTCCTGCGATTATTCTGAATTCGTATTTTTTACATTGTCCTTTTACCAATATTTCGTTAAAATCTCTTTACCACTCCGGAATCCATGTTCCCTACCGTGCTCTAACATTACTCCAACACACCAATCTCCATTTTGATAATAAAATAATTTAAGAAACACTTTATAGTATACTAGCAGTATCGCCCGGCGTTGCTCAGGTTTGTAAGGGAAATAACTATATAAGCATTTTTAGAGAGTTATAGCCAAAAAATAGCAAAAAAATGCATTAAAAATGGAAAAAAATGATGGTAAATTTTTTTTGAAATCGTTGACTCATCGTAGACATTTTTAAAAAAAGCATTAAAATGGAAAAAAATGAAGGTAATTTTTTTTTAAATCGTAGACTCATCGTAGACTCGCGCTAATACCCAGAAGGGCTCGATATGAATCACGACTATAAGATACCAGGTTTTGGTTAAACTGCACCGCAAAATGTGGGAGTAGTTAGGAATCTAAATCGTAGGAGACAGACACTCACACAACTACAGTTTTATATATAAAGATAACAGGTAACTCTGGTAATCAGGATGTATCTGTAAACAACTTTTACGAAGAATCATTAGGAAAACAGTTGTTAATAAAACAGATTGTTAAAACAATGCTGTATCTAAATGCCCGCATGCACATACAGGTGGGGGAAGCACTCCGTCGGTTGC
Organism: Octopus sinensis; assembly: GCF_006345805.1. Classification (NCBI taxonomy): domain Eukaryota; kingdom Metazoa; phylum Mollusca; class Cephalopoda; order Octopoda; family Octopodidae; genus Octopus; species Octopus sinensis. Next base: position 9,267,868 of record NC_043014.1, on the reverse strand, counting down.
GACGATGAGGGTTCCGGTTGATCCGACCAATGGAACAGCCTGCTCGTGAAATTAACGTGTGAGTGGCTGAGCACTCCACAGACACGTGTACCCTTAAGTAGTTCTCGGGGATATTCAGCGTGACACAGAGAGTGACAAGGCCGGCCCTTTGAAATACAGGTACAACAGAAACAGGAAGAGAGAGCGAGAGAAAGTTGTGGTGAAAGAGTACAGCAGGGATCACCACCATCCCCTGCCGGAGCCTCGTGGAGCTTTTTTTAGTTGTTTTCGCTCAATAAACACTCACAACGCCCGGTCTGGGAATCGAAACCGCGATCATACGACCGCGAGTCCGCTGCCCTAACCACTGGGCCATTGCGCCTCCACAACATACATATTAACAGGTATAATTACACATACGGACGGCAATGACGTGCTCACATACATACATGTCTCTCACTCTCCTACACACATATTGAAATGAGGAAACATTATTTGTTGCAGGCAGCATATTTATCAGGAAAGTGGCCGTTTATATATATTGAACAACGAAGGTAATATTCAAGAAATGCAATATTCAAAGAAAAGATAATGAAATGCGCAGTAATGAAGCATGTTAGAAAATAAATTTAATTTTCTGAAATACAAAATCTAATAAATAAACGCTTTGAAATAGAATTTTATTTTTGAGCATCATTTTTAACTATAATTAGTTAATTTATGAAGTTGCATTCCTTATTACAAAAAAAAAAAATAATAAAAATGTAAATCTAGACAGAAATACAATAATCAGCAAAATATAAGTTTCACTTACTATATTACGTATATAATGGCGTTTAGGAGTCTACAAAAATTTCGAAGAGACGAAGAGATGCAATTTCCTGATTTCCATTTATCTTCGTAACGCTACACTAATTCAAACACAAGTAACGCTAAGCTATTGTTTAATTCCCCATTATTATGGCTTAATGCTAATTTAACCGATTTCCTTAAAGATTGTTTCAGAGGTATGTATAATTATTCTTCAGTATTAATATCGATAAAATGTAATGTGTCTATGATGGAATGCATGTAAACGATATTGCATATACTGTTTGTAAATACACACACATACATACATATTTATACATATGTGTATATATATATATATATATATTAGAGAAAAACCACTATTATGCAATTCAAACAATGTTAGACATAAACCAAGTATTAAATAGAATATATTTTAAAACATATAACTAGTTGCACTCCCTATTATTATTATTATTATTATTATTATTATTATTATTATTATTATTATTAATTATTATTATTATTATTATTATATTATTATTATATTAATATTATTATTATTATTATTTTATATTATATTTATTATTTATTATTATTATTATTATTATTATTATTATAATTATTATAATTATAATTAATATATATATATATTTATATATATATATATATATATATATATATAATATATATATATATATATATATATTTATATATTGTTTAACAGCATTGTTTTGCGGTTATCATTTTAATATTAAGGAAATTCTCCATATTTAATGAGCTTCGGTTTTTCGTTCCGGTTTTTAATTAGTATCTTAGAGTAATACTATATTAGCGTGAGACTGAAGTGAAGTAAAAACATATTGAAAACGGACAAAGAAAGCCTGGTATTTGATTCAGTATATTTTTAGAAATCTAACTCATTAACCGTTGTAGCCGTAATGTACGTTGTATATTTACTGGATTTTATGAGTAATTATTGTTAAGTTGTAATAGGGTGTGCATAAGTATTGTTAAATAGCTTTTAAAAACACAACGTTTTTTTTTTATTTCTTTATTATGGTTAGCCATGATAAGATGGCTTCTATACTTTACATTATCGAGCGATTACTGTTTCAATCTCATTCTGAGATTTAATTATGCTTACTGTTCGTTTTTCGACATCAATGGCAGACGCCATTAGAAAATTTTATATCTGTTTGCAAAGCAGCCTTTTCTTTCATCGCTACCTGGTGGTTACCGCCCGTTGACGAGGGACAACAATCCCGAAACTAGTTCGAGCGTATCACTCAGACTTGCGAGGAAGGGATGGCCTCCCTTTGCAAATACTCCAAGGACACAGATATTGTGTCTAAAGCCAGCTAGAGACGAAGATCTCTTGGGGCTACAAAGCTACAGTAACACCCCTCCCCAATGTGGTTAGCCATGATAAGATGGCTTCTATACTTTACTTTATTATTTTATTTGGATGGAAACATTTTGAAATCCATTTTCAGAACATTCTGAATAAACAGTTAATGATCGAATGTTAACTTAGTGTAGCAGATTGGCATTTAGATTTTTCATTAGAAACGCGTCTGGGCAGTGTTTTTCCAGCAGATGTTCATATCATGAAAGAACCGTTTAATAACCACTAATAAAATGTTACATCATTTCCAACATTGAACCGTGTCTTTGCAACCACCCGTTACTTTATGAATTCATAACCACACGTGAGGTGTGACTCTGCTGAGATGTGTTTATATGGAATATGTGAAATCTCCCCCCTTTGTTGCCTTCGTCCCTCTTTTTCTCTCATTTTTTCCAAATACGCCAGCTAAACTAAGTTGTACTGTCTATTAGTCGTAAGACACCCGCTGTTTTTGTCCTGTTTTTACTTTATTGTTTTTTGTATTTTATATTCGCGTGGCATCGTCCGTTTTTCTGTCCCTGTTTCGTATACATTCGATCTTTTTTCCAAGAAATCTAATGCTCGTAGCTTAGTTTTTCCTTGGGGCTGGCCGGATCGGATCGATCTCAAGATTAATCAGCCGATTGCTAGGATGATCCGGTTCTTGACTGAAGATTGAAGGCTTCGAATGTCCCATCCGTGTTTTTTGTATCGTCTTCTAAATGTTTTACGTCCTTGTCCCAGTTTGTATTTTTCTACATATACTATAATTTATATATATATATATATATAATATATATATATATATATATATATACAGGGTGGCCACTGTAAGACTAAATGATATAAAACCAAAGATAGCTTTTACAAATACATGGGTTTATTTAATTTTCTTTTATTATTTTGTCTAGATGGAACATGTTAAAATCCAGTTTGAGAATCTTCTGAAGCAATATTTTGTCGATGCCTAGTTGATCATATCGACAAAGAGTAGCGGCTGATTTATCCTCAAGGACACTCTGGCGCACATGTTCCACCGCTATGTCAGTGGACACAGTGCATTTAGGACCTCTTCCCGGAAGATCGTCGACTGATCCAGTTTTTCAAACCGTGTGATTGTGTTCTGAATCATGTTATGGCCAAGACTATCTGACAGTACAACGGTGCCGGTATTTTCCCTCAGTCTGAATAATTGGTCTTCCACTGGAATAGAAAAACTCAATGAATTTTACTCGTTGATGGACATAATACGTAGCCGTTTTAATCTCCAAGATATACTCCATAACATATAAAAAAAAAGAAGCGAAGAACGATTGAAAACGAAAGTTATGACTATTTCAAATCCTTCAAATCCTTGACGACCAATGCTGATGTGTTTACGTCCCCGTAACTTAGTGGTTCGGCCAAAGAAACCGATAGAATAAGTACTAGGCTTACAAAGAATAAGTCGTGGGGGTCGATTTGCTCGACTAAAAGCGGTGCTCTAGCATGACCACAGTCAAATAACTGAAACAAGTAAAGGAGTAAAAGAATATATATAATATATATATATATATTATATATTATATATATATATATATATATATATATATATATAATTTATGAATAAATGAAATTATTAGGAATATGCAGCCTTCGAAACATATGTCGAAAATAAAGGAAACTTGTTAATTCGTCGTTCAACTCCATTCTTTCATTATTCATAATTTTATAAAAATAACACACATTTTCCACACGAAACACGTAGTCTCTGCCCTAGGCACGTAACTTCAACAGTGTTATTTCTGATGGAATTTGCTACCCAGGTATCGGTTAATCGAATTATCCATAAAAAGATATTTCATTTTCTACTACTCAATATATATATATCTATATATATAAAACTGTAGTTGTGTGAGTGTCTGTCCCCTTCGATTTAGATTCCTAACTACTCCCACATTTTGCGGTGCAGTTTAACCAAATTCGGGTATCTTATAGTCGTGATTCATATCGAGCCCGTCTGGCTATTAGCGCGCGTTCACGTTGAGTCTACGATTTTAAAAATAATTTAACATCATTTTTTATTCCATTTTAATGCATAATTTTTCGTGTGTCGATGGCGGCGGAGTTGGCGTCCACGCTCAAACACCTGCACCTGTGTTTGCTTCTCCCTCTTCTTCCCTCCCTCGTGAAGCTATGGGGAAGGGAGTGTAAGGAAATCAACGTCGTAAAGCGTTGTCAAGGAGTCAGCGTTCTTTTAGAACAACGACTTCATGGCTTGAAGACACCAAAACAGAAATGGCTAAGAAAGCCCGAATTGGCATCTATAAGGGAAGTAACTCTCTAAAAATGCTTATATTGTTATTTCCTTTACAAACCCGAGCAACGCCGGGCGATACTGCTAGTATATATATATATATATATATATTCACACTTTTTTTTACTATCTTTCATACTTTATTTGGTTTAAAGACGAGAACATGATATTTTTGTAACATCCCCAGTTTGCAGAGTTAAGCTTTTCACATGACTAGCTCGTGTTTCTACACTATAGTGCTTTCAGGTATTCAGAACGATTCAATGTTCTATATAAATTTGCTATTACTGTTTCCGACTAACGCGTTTTATGCAAAGCAGAACAGCATGTTCTCTTATTATTATACGCTACACCAAAACTAAGTAATTTTGATTACAAATTTCTCGAGGAAAACTAACCACAACAGTTTATGCTATGAAACTTTTCTTGCGACGTGGCACGTATATTGAAACCAATTTATAAATATGTTACAGAAGTCTTTTCTATTTACACATATGACAATAATAAGAAAGGTAATTATCACAATCTCTACGGACGTGACTTCCAACGAATAACTACACTATGTGAATTTCAGGTATTCGGTAATATAAAAGGTAATGAGGAATGATATGTATATATATATATTATATATATATATATATATATATATATATATATATATA
>NC_043014.1:9253036-9262652 GCF_006345805.1 Octopus sinensis | reverse complement strand
AGAAAGAAAGAAAGAAAGAAAGAAAGAAAGAAAGAAAGAAAAAGAAAGAAAGAAAGAAAGAAAGAAAGAAAGAAAGAAAGAAAGAAAAAAAGAGGGGAGAGGGAGAACGAGGAGGGAGGCACGTATTCAGAAATATAAAAGTTCTAATCGAAATCACTTTCGATTTCTTTGATCGATTGCCACTTTTTTATCTGCCACTGTGGGCTGAACGCTTGTGTGCGTGTAGAGTCAAAAGTAAAGGAGACAGTCAACAAGAAGATGAAGAACTCCCACTACTAACTTGGTCACCTAGGTAGTGGAAGCTATCAACTATTTCTAGTTTCTCCCTCTGGAGTGTGATGGTATCTGTTTTCTGAATGTCTGTGGTGTTTATCACCCCTGTGCATCTGCTGCACACGAAAGCTATCTTCTCGGTTAATCAGTAGAGTATGTTATGTTTAGGCTCATAAAGTTTAGTCCTTCCATAGTCGATAAAATAAGCCCCAGTTCAGTGCTGGTATTAAATTATGACCCATTCTCCTTTCTCTAAAATTGCTTACTTGATGCCTAAATCGGAAGAAATCCTATGTACTCAAGAATTAACCTTAGCAAAGAAAACAGATTACTACTGCTGGGTGGGTATAGCAAAATAGGGCGTCGGCCGTCGTGTGCTTGACGGAATTAAGATTTGCAGACCGGCAATTTCATCTTATGTAGAACCCTTACGCAATTTATAGCTTATTAACAACCGTATTATTGATTACCTATTAACAACGTATTCTTCTTTTTTACTTAATCTGTCTTTGCTTAATCTGTCCCTCCACAGGTCTACCTACCGTCTAGTATTACTAATATCAAATCAAATTTGGTTTTTAAGCATCTACTATTTCACTTAACCTAATAATCTACCTATAAATTAAAAACCTATTAGAACTCCACCCAACTCTTGTTTTCCCTATTAACCCCCTTTCCGCTATATTTCGTCCACTTCCCGACTAGTTTACGTGTGTTTTTTCTGTAGCCATATCCATACGTATGCATATGCTTTTTTATATATGCGCATGCGTGTGTTTATGTTTATGCTTTATGCTTATCTATACGCATGCATCTATGTGCACACATATGCATGTGTTCATATGCATGTCTATATATTTACTCTTTACTCTTTACTCTTTTACTTGTTTCAGTCATTTGACTGCGGCCATGCTGGAGCACCGCCTTTAGTCGAGCAAATCGACCCCGGGACTTATTCTTTGTAAGCCCAGTACTTATTCTATCGTTCTCTTTTGCCCAACCGCTGGGTGACGGAGACGTAAACACACCACCATCGGTTGTCAAGCAATGCTAGGGGGACAAACACAGACACACAAACACACACACATACACACACATACATATATATATACATATATACGACAGGCTTCTTTCAGTTTCCGTCTACCAAATCCACTCACAAGGCATTGGTCAGCCCGGGGCTATAGCAGAAGACACTTGCCCAAGATGCCATGCAGTGGGACTGAACCCAGAACCATGTGGTTGGTTAGCAAGCTACTTACCACACAGCCACTCCTGCGTCTATTTATTCATTTTTTCTGCACATACATGCTCAGTTAAAATATTTATGAGCCACTATATACTTGAACTTTTCTATCCTTTTAATATTAACCTCTCAAATGCATTCAAATATGCACCTAACTAACCTAATCAACAACGATCGATACGTAAGCCCTTCTGATCAAGTATTTCAACAGTTTTTTTCAAATTTCTATCTATCCTGTATCATAACAACATACGTATCTCTAACTAAACCTATACGAAACATCCGGAGGCGCAGTGGCCCAGTGGTTAGGGCAGCGGACTCGCGGTTGTAGGATCGCGGTTTCGATTCCCAGACCAGGCGTTGTGAGTGTTTATTGAGCGAAAACACCTAAAGCTCCACGAGGCTCCGGCAGGGGATGGTGGTGATCCCTGCTGTACTCTTTCACCACAACTTTCTCTCACTCTTACTTCCTGTTTCTGTTGTACCTGTATTTCAAAGGGCCGGCCTTGTCACTCTCAGTGTCACGCTGAATATCCCCGAGAACTACGTTAAGGGTACACGTGTCTGTGGAGTGCTCAGCCACTTACACGTTAATTTCACGAGCAGGCTGTTCCGTTGATTCGGATCAACCGGAACCCTCGTCGTCGTAACCGACGGAGTGCTTCCATCCATACGAAACATCCACAGAATTTAGTTTCTTCTTGTATTAAATTTATTTATAACTCCGCCTTCGCTAAGGCAGAGGATTCGTTTTCAGTTGCTTTTGTTTGTTTGTTTATCCGTGGACAAGATATCTCAAGAACCGCTGAGTGGATTCGAATGAAACTTTCAAGGAAGTTCGGCCTCGTGACTGGCACGAACTGAGTAGATTTGGGTATCGATCCAGTACCTGGGAAGGATTCCCGATGGATTATTTTCCCGTTTTTACTACTTAATTTTTGAGAGTGGTCGGTTTCATTTTTAGTATTCTCGTTTGCGACAACACTCGAATCTATCTCAGATATTCTCATTTTAAAAATAATCTCCGGATAATCATTGAGAGGACGTTGATTTTGCCGTATTTATTCTATTTTATTTTTGTTATTTTTCTATTTATTTAACTGTTTACTAATTAGACTAATTTTGTATACGTATATAATACATACTCAAATATTTAAAACCTACACTTTAAATAGAATCTCTATACATAGTTTTTAACTTTAACCTGCTAACACTACACACTTCCCTCAAAAGATATAATGATCACCTAAGTGGACTTTGCTCTTTTTTAACCTTGAACCATAAAATAGTATGAATGGGCATTTCCTTGACATTAATCAACATAGTATTGATTCCCATCTGCTCATTGCTTTGACAGAGACATATATGTAGATTCTTCTTACGATTTTTCTAAATATTTTGAGCTTTCAAATTCTTATTTATTAGTAATGATTTTTTTTTAATTTCACCTTTCTACAACTTGCAAATATATCAGAAATTGTATCCATTTATTCTTCCTTCTCTTCTTTTTCCCTCAATATTAAAAATTTCAATAGTCCTTAACATATACAAATGACTTTACCATTATTTGATACGGAATGAACCAGTGGAATATCTTGGGTTATATAATCCCCAATGAGGACTTAACTTCTTCTAATGAACTATATATGTATGTATAATTATGTATATATATATATATATATATATATATATATATATATATATATATATATATATAATATATATATAGTGTGTGTGTGTGTGTGTGTGTGTGTGGTGTGTGTGTGTGTGCGGCTGTGTATGCATATATACATATGATCTTCCTGAACAAATATTGTGAGAGATTATCTTGAATTTATTTATTTCTATTACAAGATGACTAAATCGTCTTGAAAATAATTGAAGCAATATTTTCTGCTTTGTCTATAATAACGTCCTCAAAGCACTGTCTACACTCAGTTTTATGCGTGTGTGTGTATATATCTATGTGTCAGCTTGTGCATATATGTATGTGTCTCAGCTTGTAGTATTTTATGTATGCGAAACGCATCTTATCTAAATTAACTATTGCTAAACTTCTCACACCATCTCCGATGAAGGGATATAATAAATATCCTAGAAACAGGTGTAAAACATATTTATAAATGTTCTAAAATCTACACACACTTATTTTTTTTTATCTCATTACGAAAAAATTATATATATATAATTATATATATATAATATATATATATATATATATTATATATATATATATATATATATATATATATATATATATATATATATATATATATAAGGGCAAAAGAAAAATTCTAATGCCAAATATGCCGAAAAAAAGACAAAATTGTCAATAACCATTATAATTTATGCGTCTCGAAACAAACCGATAGAAATTTCTAAAAAATCCGTTATTACCGTATTGGTCCCAATTTCGAGGTTAATTCATAAGAATTTTCCCCTCTTCAGCGATAAATACGTGAGATATAAGTGAAATACTCATACCCATGGAAAAAGCAAGCACTAAGTCGTGAGCAGACCTAAGTACCCCAAATATCCAAATATATATATATACGCACACATATATTTGTGCTGTTATGCATGTATCGGTTTACGTGGAAGTCAGGCCTACATATCTTCTATTGAAACTTCGGTATAACGAGTAATATAACATCGATAACGAAACCAGATCTTCAGTTCTGAACAGCTAATACAATTAACAATATGATCCTGTCCTTTCTTGTATGACGAGATAAGATTTTGTTTGAATATTTAACGAAGAAACTAATATAAAATTAATTACTGACACATTTTTGATTATTTTTATATTCGTGTTAACATACATTTTATTGGATAATATTCGCTTGTCATTTTGATACAATGCTTTTCAAAATTATTACTATTAAAAGGACAAAAAACAATACAATTTAAGTGATATCATCGTATAATGTCCTTTTATTTCAAGTTTAAATTCAAGAACAAATTCTCTCTTTGACAGCCACACTGTTTTCATAGTTGTTTTCATTGCTATAAACATCACATTTCCTTTACACTTACATGAAATCTAAAACTACATAACGAAGTTTAAAGACCTGTTTAAGACCGAATAAGATTTCAGGGGAATTTATTTTCTCTTTCTAGCTATGAGAACACATATCATATAGGTTCAAAGTATGGTTATTTTTCGACCTCGATAGGGATGGCAATTTAAAGCCTGAATAAATACTGCTAGTTACTTTGTCTGATGTGTTAACACTTCTGCCAGCTCTTCCCCTTATTATAATGTTACAATATCTCATTTGACGAAATAAAATCTAAGTTTTCCAGTGGAAAATTTGCTAAAATTTTCCATGATTCCAAAGGAACTTTATCTGGATCGATGTTGGCCTCATAGGGCTTGCGAATTTAATGTACCCTACACCAGGACTGGCCAACCTGATGCCAGTCAAAACTTCATCTGGCGGCCCGCAGACTTTTATCTTGCGGCCCGGTTGAAACTTTCTTGAAATGGGTTTATTTAAGCAAACGTTTAAAAGATTTTATCAAAAATTAGAGATTGTAATGAAAAGTCAAAAAAACAAGATACTACTGTTTTTTCAACGATGATATTTTATGTTCTTTTCTACACTCGGCACAAGTCCCGACATTTTGGGGAAAGGGGGCCAATCGATTAGGTCGATCCCAGTACGAAACTAGTACTTAATTTATCGACCGCGAAAGGATGAAAGGCAAAGTCGACCGCGGCGGAATTGGAACCCAGAACGTAAAGACAGATGAAATACTTATTTCTTTACTACCCACAAGGGGCTACACACAGAGGGGACAAACAAGGACAGATAAATGGATTAAGTCGATTATATCGACCCCAGTGCGTAACTGGTACTTAATTTATCGACCCCGAAAGGATGGAAGGCAAAGTCGACCTCGGCGGAATTGGAACTCAGAATGTAACGGCAGACGAAATACCGCTAAGCATTTTACCCAGCGTGCTAACGATTCTGCCAGCTTGCCGCTTTATGATGATGATATTTCAGCTGAATCAACGATCATTGAATCCTTACTGTAATAATAGCATTAGGAATCAAAATACTTTCAATTCTGTCAGTACACAAGCGGCCCTCAAAAAACTTTCTGCGATTGAAGTGGCCAACAATGTAATTCGAGTTGGCCAGACCTACCCTACACTATCCTAATAAGGAAGCCAGTAACAAGTTACTGGTTTTCAATTTTGGCAATCCTCTACCACTCAAGTGGTACTTATTTTATCGAAAGCAAAACAACATAAAGTCGACATTTATTCAGAAAATAAAGACCTAAGAGAAATCAATAAGAATATTTTGCCATAAAAGTGACTCTTAAGCAGACGAAATGTATATTTAATCACGGCTTGATGTGAACCAAATACACATATATTTATTATGATGCTGCATTGTGCAGTGTCTGTCATTTTCTCACCTGATCTACTAGCCCTAATAGTACATTTCCCCTGTAAAGAAACGAAACCAAAGAACAAAAAAATGCTATTGATTGTATTATCATTGCATCCCCAATTATTCGTATTGTGTAAAGAAGTGCGGCTATTCGCATCGTATAGATTAAAACTTCAAGTTACATCTAATTGCGTGACAGCGACAATCGCTTATTCTAAAGTATTTTTAGAATCTATTTCTGGCGTGTCTGAAATTCTGTACAGTGCCTTATATCCATTGGTGTAATGGTATTAAAAGACCATCTATACCGTAACACACACACACACACACACACACACACACACACACACATATATATATATATATACTCTCAAAAAATAGCGTTCGTAAAAAATTTCGGCTTAACAGCCCTTCTTGTATGTGTTACTGTTACTCTCCTTGTCCTGTCTTTTACTGTTTATATTTTGTACTGTCGTTACTGTCTTGTTTTTGTTACCATTTTTATCCCTCCGCCAAAAAATCTCAAATTTTATTTAATTTGATTTTCGCGGGAGGGATTGTTTCATTAAAGTCATGTATCGCCTTGACCTTCGAAACGTGGAGTTGATGAAACAAAGGCGACTGAAGAAGGGGAATTTTCCTTGTTTTGTATGACCTGTACTCTATTTTTTCGTTGTTTAAGAAAAATGTCCATTTCCTTGGTTTTGTGTTTATGTTTGCGTTTCTCATTGTGTTCGACGTTTTTTTTTTGGTGTCCTGTACCCATATATGCATGTATATATACATGTAGAGGTAGGTACGTACATATATGTATGTATATATGCGTATGTTTTATTCATTTATTAATTTATTATATATATATATATATATACAATTTAAGGCAGTAGGTGAATAATATTCTTAAGGCCGCAATCTACTCACATGCAGCATCATTCAGAGCTTGGTGCTAATTTAGTGTTAACCAAAGTGAAAACTGTTAACGTTTCTGAAAAGGACGGCTCAATGAAATGTATGTTCAGTAATCGATAGCATTTAGCAAAGATTTAGCAATAGAAACGAATAGATTAGAGGGTGAACATCTTAGCAAATTAGAAGAAGCGATTAAAAAGAGCACTGCGACCGATGTGTTTGCGAGAATGACACAATTTCTTCGAAGCGAAACAGGTGGTTGTACTCTTAGATTTAAGACCAGTGCGCTCAGTGGAGAATCTGTTCTCCAGGACCAGACTGTGATTCTAGAGTTCTACTGCGACGTTTTGAAATTTATGAGGGAGGACATTTGGTGAAATAGAACGAATCAGTGGAGCGTGAAGAATTGGATTCTTTATGACGACATACACCCTGTCACCGGGCCCGCCTTACTCGTGAGATTTTTGCCAAAGACAGAGTATTGCTTCGGCATCCGCCTTATTTGCCAAATTTAGGAATTGCGGACGTCCATTTCTACCCTAATATAAAAAAGCAACTCAAAGATCGTCGACTTAACACCGTTGTCGCGATCCAGAGCGGATCGTGGGAGGTCCTCGACTCGCTCACAGAAAACGACTTCCAGGCAAGATTCCAAAAGTGTCAGGAGCGCTCGGCCCGGCGTATCACTGCGCAAGATGACTATTTCGAAGATGATAGTAAAACTTAGAATAAATTAGCTATTTGTTTATTAAACATAAGTAGTCTGGAAACCTTTTGACCCATCTCAACATTAATAAGTATCCTATCTATTTTCTATATAATGAATTGTAATTTAAAATTCTAGCCATCTAATTCTCATTCACTCTAAACTAATATTTTACTGCGTATAAAATCGTATGAATTTATCAACGCAAACACATTCAGTTAAGCAACGTAAAATGTTTCACTTCAGCCGTCGGGCGTCTATTTTCTCATCTATCTTCTGTGTTGGCTTCTGTGTGGGTGAAAGAGTGTGTGTATATTTTGGGAGCATGAAAATGTGCGTGTCTATGTGCATATATATATATATGCCTCTAGATGACATGTTGCTTAACTTTACTTACATTATCCTTTTAGTTTTCCTTGGCTTTTTTTCTGAACTTATATATTAGCTACTCTTTTTCCCCCTTCACATCAGCATCAAGTCATTAGCAATTAATCCATTACTGAACTTAGCAATTAACATACGGGCTGGAAACATAAGAGAAACTTCTGTATCTTCCGGAAATATGAACAGTGATTAATCATTTACTAAACACACTTTTCCCTCACAGCATATTTGTTTCTAGTTAGCAATCAATATGTTTAATGAGTTGATATTTAATCTGTTGATACTTATAGCGAAAAGCAAACAGGTAACAAACAGACTGATATAGATTAGCGGACAAACTGATATATACTATGACATGCGTGCAAATTAACACGCGCGCCATTTCCATGCTTACACACTATGAGATGAATTTTTTTTCTCTTTTCGAAGTACAATAAACTGAAACAAGTTCGTAATATTTCACGGTAAGCAACAAGTGTTGCCGGATATGTGAATAAGAATACAGGAGTTAAGGCAGTGTCGACAGACGCAGGTGACGTCAACGTCATGTGGTCGGACTCCTCTGAAGTTGAGATGATCGGCACCATCCTAAAGGGATACGAGTCGGTTGCAGGGGCGACATCAACCCGGACAAACCGGTGGGTTTGCGGTTGGGATCCTGGAGAGGCAAAACGATGACATTGGACAGCGTCGTAGGACGCTGGACCGACGGACCAGTTGAACTGTTCGGGGTCTGGTTTGGTCCCGACTTCCAGAATGATAAGAACTGAGACGAGATGACGAACAGAGTAGCCACTTTTATCCAGAAGGGACGCGTTCCAAGGGTCAGGCGGTCAGTCTGTTGCAAGCATCTGTGGCGGATTAGTTATACCGTGGCTCCTTATGCGCAGACCCGATCTCAGGTTACGCCATCTGCAATGATTTCCGAGGGTGAGCGTGTGTGGACTCCTTTTGTGAGGATCGTCTTTCTGCATCTCGTATCCTTGACAGAACTGCAGTCCTAGGTAAATAAAAAACCGAAGTTGGGTGCCTGGCACCTAGAATGTTGCCAGGTGCTCACAAATCTCTACCAGTCGGGCAAAGGGATCGGTGGATGATCGAGAAATGTATCGAGGATAAATGGCTGGAAAGTGTGACGACGTTCTCGGGGAGACTCTGGATGCCGACAAGAACGAACTGACTAGTCTGGGGCAGAGGACTCGCCGATAGGGAACTATCATGGAAAATTTCGAGACACCCTTCGCCTGGCAGCGCTCCCGGGAGGTGAGAAGCTACCGGTCCGATATAAACGCTACAGACACGAATGTGTTGTGGCACGGACTTGTCCAAGGTGCGCTCAAACAGACGAAGCCCTTCTGAACGCCCTCGTTCAGTGTCCAGAAATTCCTGACTTGTGAGGTTATGACGAACAACTACTGTCACGTGTCGGACGGATCTGTCTGTCAGTCGACTCACCCTCCTTCAATTGGGCAGGCAAGGCCGGGGGAAATCCTTAGCGGTATATCAACTTTGGCTTTTATACTTTCGGGGCCGATAAATTAAGTATTAGTGAAACACTGGGATAGATGAAATCAACTTATTCCTTCTCTCAAAATTGTGGCAAAATTATTATTATTATTATTATTATTATTATTATTATTATTATTATTATTATTATTGTTGTTGTTGTTGTTGTTATTATTATTATTA
>NC_043014.1:9240536-9248036 GCF_006345805.1 Octopus sinensis | reverse complement strand
GATAGACAGACAGACAGTCAGACAGACAAATAGATAGTTGGATAGATATATAGATAGATAGACAGACAGGCAGGCAGGCAGACAAACAGACAGACATACATACATACATACATACAGACAGACAGACAGACAGACAGACAGACAGACAGATAGATAGATAGATAGATAGATAGATAGATAGATAGATAGATAGATAGATAGATAGATAGATAGACAGATAGATAGTGGGAGTGAGAGGTAGAGAGAGAGAGAGAGAGCGCGTGTGTGGATCTTTTGGTGGTGTTTCCCCCTATTCACGTTTTGAAAATCGGTATTAGGTTGCTTTCGCTCATGCAACCATGTAGTTCAGCAAATATGGCCAATACCACCATACTTAAAAAAATATAAATAATATGTTGCGATTGTTTTGTTCATCTGAATAGATATTAAAGACTACGGTCGTTTTGTTTTATTCAATCGAATGAACTCAAAGCGAAGCCCCAGCATGGACGTAGTGAAATAAGTGAAACAAATAGTAGGTAGGAGATAAAAGATAAAGCTAGAATGAACATTAAGGTGTGTGTTTGTGTCTCTTTTATATATATGAAAACAAGGAACAACTGTATGGTGTGAGATAGAGGCAGCGAGTAGATATTGCAAATAACAGCATTCATCATTCGATATGATTAAAACAGGATGACAGAAGTGTGGAAATCTTCAAAGAGAAACAGATAAGAATGTTTATTGTTTCTTAAAGATATTTAAAAAGTATTAAGTAGTTTTGATTATATATTTTATATATATATATATATATATAATATATATATATATAATATATATACATATACATACATAAATCACCTTCGCCAGTGTCACCGTCGTCATCGTCGTCATCATCATCATCATTATCATCTTCATCATCATCGTCTTCTTAAACTTCTTCATCTCTCTTTTTCTTCTTCTTCTTCTTTTTCTTCTTCTTTTTCTTCTTCTTCTTCTTCTTCTTCTTCTTCTTATTATTATTATTATTATTGTTATTATTATTATTGTTATTATTATTATTGTTATTATTATTATTATTATTATTCATCTTCTTTTTCTACTTCTTGTTCTTCATCTTCTTTTTCTTCATCTGCTTCTTCTTCTTCCTCTTCTTCTTCTTCTTCTTCTTCTTATTATTATTATTATTATTATTATTATTGTTATTATTATTATTATTATTATTATTATTATTCATCTTCTTTTTCTTCTTCTTGCTCTTCACCTTCTTTTTCTTCATCTGCTTTTCTTTTCTCTTCTTCTTCTCTTTTATTCTCTAAACATCTGTTTATACTTCAACCACGCCTCTTTGTTCGGTTTTTTTTATCCTCCGCATTTTCTATTTTTCTTTTTCTTTCTTCTAAATTTTCCTTCCTGTTCTAACTTCGTCCGCCATTTTCTCATCATTATTCAATATTTCACCATACAAATATTCTACAGTTTTCCTACCATTTTTGTTTTTTGTTTTTTTTTCTGTTACTTTTTTTCACTTTGGTCTGAGATTTATTATACCTAATGTGCGACAAAACACCCCTTTCAGTCATTTGATTGTGACCATGCTGGAGCACCACCTTCAGTGTCGAGCAAATCGTATCCAGGATTTATTCTTTGTAAGCCTAGTACTTATTCTATCGGTCTCTTTTGCCGAACCGCTAGTTTACGGGGATGTAAACACACCAGCATTGGTAATCAAGCGATGTTGGGGGGAAAAACACAGACACACAACAGATACACACATACATATTATATCTATATTATATATTATATTATATATCTATATATATATATATATATATATATATATATATATCAATCAAATATGGGTAACAAAAAATTCAAGAAAAATTTTCTGCCACCAGCGGTCAGAATTACTATTATTTTTTGCGGTTTTGAGTGTTAGCTGCTCTTTTCAAGTGAGTCGAACGACCTTCTCAGGGTCATTCCTTAATATTTTGTTATATATATATAGATAGATAGATAGATAGATAGATAGATAGATAGATAGATAGATAGATAGATAGATAGATAGATACGACAAGCTTCTTTGAGTTTCCGTCTACCAAATACACTCACAAGTCTTTGGTCGGCCCGAGGCAAAAGTAGAAGGCAGTTGCCCAAGGTGCCACGCAGTGGGACTGAACCCGGAACCATGTGGTTCGTAAGCAAGCTACTTACCACTCAGCCACTCACACGCCTAGTATATGTTGTATGTATCTTGTTTTAATACCATCTTGATAGTATAATATAATTAGAGGCGTATTGTTACAGAGGGCGACCATCCCTTCTATTAGTAAATGCCGCCCTGATATTCCATATGACCAGAAGGTCCGGCTCTGGACAAACAGACCTTATTGCAGATTTTACCGCAGATGTTACTACAGACATTCAGGTGGAAAATATTTGGGATTGAAAGTTTTGTATGTGTTTGTGTATGAGTGTGTGTGGAGGCGCAATGGCCCAGTGGTTAGGGCAGCGGACTCGCGCTCATAGGATGGCGGTTTCGATTCTCAGACCGGGCGTTGTGAGTGTTTATTGAGCGAAAACACCTAACAGCTCTACGAGGCTCCGGCAGGGGATGGTGGTGATCCCTGCTGTACTCTTTCACCACAACTTTCTCTCACTCTTACTTCCTGTTTCTGTTGTACCTTGTATTTCAAAGGGCCGGCCTTGTCACTCTCTGTGTCACGCTGAATATCCCCGAGAACTACGTTAAGGGTACACGTGTCTGTGGAGTGCTCAGCCACTTACACGTTAATTTCACGAGCAGGCTGTTCCGTTGATTCGGATCAACCGGAACCCTCATCGTCGTAACCGACGGAGTGCTTCCTCATGAGTGTGTGTGAATATATGAGTGTATTCATGCGTGCGTGTTCATGTGTGTGTGTGTGTATGTATGTATGTATGTATGTACTCCATGGAGTGCTGATAATCTAAAGCGTTGTAAAAAAACGTCTCTCATATCGTTAAAATAATATATTCTAGCGCTTGCAAATCATAAGTTCATAGCATTAAGCATGTGTAAAATTGAAGATTGCAATCTACTTTTAAAATGTGAGTATAAAAACAAACGTCTGTTATTTTTTTAAACATTCCAAAACATTTTTCTGATACGTCAAATAACACTGCGGCATCAGAGATTCAAAAAAAATTATATACGTTTTTTATAGTTAACTAGCAGTATCGCCCGGCGTTGCTCAGGTTTGTAAGGGAAATAACTATAAAGCATTTTTAGAGAGTTATAGCCAAAAAATAGCAAAAACATGGAAAAAAATGATGGTAAATTTTTTTGAGAGTTAAAAAATTTGGAGTTGCGTCCCCTAAACAGTTTTTGGTTTGTGTTTCTGATTCTCGACCCCATGTCGAATTTATCGATTTTTTTCAGAACTGGGGGAACTTTTCAAAATTTTCGCTGCGTTAGTTTTGAATTATGACATTGGGCTATGTGTGTGTCAAGTTTCATCAGAATCGGTTGAAAGCCGTGGTGAGGGTGAGGGTACAACCAAACAGACACACAGAAACACGCACAGACAAACTGCCGTTTATATAGAGAGAGATTTCAATCTTGTATTTTCGATTAAATTATTAATGATGTGTAATATCAAATGTATTTGTAAATCTCCAATATTATACAAAATGAAAATGTAAATGTACTTTAAGTGCAAAGGAATCATATTTGTTTTACAAAACAAAATATATCTATATCATTTAAACGCGAACAATATGTATTCATATAGAATAACACTATCAATGCGAACAATATACTCTTTTACTCTTTTACTTGTTTCAGTCATTTGACTGCGGCCATGCTGGAGCACCGCTTTTAGTCGAGCAAATCGACCCCGAGTCTTATTCTTTGTAAGCCCAGTACTTATTCTATCGGTCTCTTTTGCCGAACCGCTAAGTGACGGGGACGTAAACACACCAGCAACGGTTGTCAAGCAATGCTAGGGGACAAACACAGACGCACAAATACACACACACACACATATATATATTTATATACATATATACGACAGGCTTCTTTCAGTTTCCGTCTACCAAATCCACTCACAAGGCATTGGTCGGCCCGGGGCTATAGTAGAAGACACTTGCCCAAGATGCCACGCAGTGGGACTGAACCCGGAACCATGTGGTTGTTTAGCAAGCTACTTACCACACAACCACTCCTACGCCTATATGTATATATCAGAAACAAATGTGAACCAAATGTATTTATATACAGAAGGAAAAATACTTAAAAACTCTCGTTGTAAACTATATGTATTAAGGAGCACTCCGTCGGTTACGACGACGAGGGTCTCAGCTGATACGATAAACGGAACAGCTTGCTCGTGAAATTAACGTGTAAGTGGCTGAGCACTCCACAGACACGTGTACCCTTAATGTAGTTCTCAAGGAGATTCAGCACGACACAGAACGTGACAAAGTTGGACCTTTAAAATACAGGTACTACTAATTTTTTGCCAGCTGAGTGGACTCATTTTTGCCTGCAGGAGCAAGTGAAATAAAGTGTCTTGCTTAAGGACACAAGGCGTCGTCGGGAATTGAACTCACGACCTTACGATCGCGAGTGGAATGCCGTAACCACTAAGCCACGCGCCTTCACTCTCTTTTACTCTTTACTCTTTTACTTGTTTCAGTCATTTGACTGCGGCCATGCTGGAGCACCGCCTTTAATCGAGCAACTCGACCCCAGGACTTATTCTTTGTAAGCCCAGTACTTATTCTATCGGTCTCTTTTGCCGAACTGCTAGGTGACGGGGACGTAAACACACCAGCATCGGTTGTCAAGCAATGCTAGGGGGACAAACACAGACACACAAACACACACACTCATATATATATATACATATATACGACAGGCTTCTTTCAGTTTCCGTCTACCAAATCCACTCACAAGGCATTGGTCGGCCCGGGGCTATAGCAGAAGACACTTGCCCAAGATGACACGCAGTGGGACTGAACCCGGAACCATGTGGTTGGTTAGCAAGCTACTTACCACACAGCCACTCCTGCGCCTATATGTATTTATATACTAAAGAAACTATATACGCTTATTGATTGTTCTTACACACGTTCAATTGGTAGTTCTACCTCCTGTTAGTTTGGTTCGTTGTATGGATCAAAGGACTATCTTATACCTGAGGTCAGTTTGTATGTTTACAAGTTCACATTTTGTCCTTTGATGGAATGCTGTTGCCATATTTGTGCAGGTAACCCTCTTCTCCCTTGGATCTCCTCGATCATGTTCGGAATTGTGTTTCGAATTTGATCGGCCCTTATCTTCATGAAATACTGCAACTCTTGTCACATCGATACGACATCACCGGTTTTTGCCTTTTCTAAGGTTACTACCGCAGAAAGTGCTCTCATGAAATTTGTCTTTCAGTTGCGTTGTCGGCATGGAGGTGGCTATAACTCATGCAGGGAACAGGTGTGAAATACCATACCTTTGAGTATGGAAGAAAATAAGCTTAAGGGTGTATATATAGA
Source organism: Octopus sinensis (assembly GCF_006345805.1). Taxonomy (NCBI): domain Eukaryota; kingdom Metazoa; phylum Mollusca; class Cephalopoda; order Octopoda; family Octopodidae; genus Octopus; species Octopus sinensis. The sequence goes on along the minus strand of NC_043014.1, from coordinate 9,242,525 downwards.
TCATCGACTGTGAAATAGCTCATTCTTCTTGATAGTATGTATTAGGAGATAAGATGGTGAGCTGGCAGAATCGTTTGCACGCCGGTGAAAATGCTTATCGCCCTTTCGTCCGTGTTTGCGCCTGAGTTCAAATTCCACCAAGGTCGACTTTGCCTTTCATCTTTTCGGGTTCGATAAGTTAAGTAATCGACTTAATCGATGGAGGTACATGGCCTAGAGGTTAGAGCAGCGGACTCGCGGTCGAGGGATCGCGGGTTCGAATCTCAGACCGGGCGATGTGTATGGTTATGAGCGAAACACTTAAGTCCCACGCGGCTCCGGCAGAAGGTAATGGGCGAACTTCTGCCGAATTTTCTCTCACTCTTTCCTCCTGCATCTTGCAGATCACCTGCGACGGACCGGCGTCCCGTCCAGGTAGGGAACATATACGCCAAGGAAACCGGGAAACCGGCCCTATGAGCCAGGCATGGCTCGAGAAGGAACAAGCAACAAAAACGAAAATCGACTTAATCCCCTTACGCAAAAAACTTATCTTGTGTCCAAATATGAAGCCAATATTTATTTCCACGTATGTGCTATTTCGTTTTACAACCATAATATAGAATAAAGTATATTAAACCTTTTTATAAGTCAATACCACTTTCTACTGCTTTGGCAGTGCACTGTCTACATTATTTATTAAAGTTAAGGCGACGAGTTGGGCGCTACAAGCATCTATGTACGAGCTGCCAGAATTGTTAGAACGGCGGGCGAAATGCGTAGCCGTATTTCGTCTGCCGTTACGTTCTGAGTTCAAATTCTGCCGAGGTCGACTTTGCCTTTCATCCTTTCGGGGTCGATAAATTAAGTACCAGTTACGAACTGGAGTCGATGTAATCGACTTAATCCCTTTGTCTGTCCTTGTTTGTCCCCTCTGTGTTTAGCCCCTTGTGGGTAGTAAAGAAATGGGTATTTCGTCTGCCGTTACGTTCTGAGTTCAAATTCTGCCGAGGTCGACTTTGCCTTTCATTCTTTCGGGGTCGATTAAATAAGTACCAGTTACGCACTGGGGTCGATATAATCGACTTAATCCCTTTATCTGTCCTTGTTTGTCCCCTCTATGTTTAGCCCCTTGTGGGCAATAAAGGAATAGGTATTGCCATCAAGCATCAGTCTGCTCAACGGTGTGGTCGATTGAAGTCGTACTACTACTTGAGGCATCTTTGTTTTGCAGTGCTTCTTCCTTGTTCGTCGATTTTTGCAATGGCTGAAACGAAAGAAATGCGTGGTTTCGTAAAATTCTGTTTTCTGCTGGAGAAAACGCTGGCCGAAACAGTTGTTATGCTCCAAATAGCTTACAAGAACGCTGCTATTGGCAAAAAGCTAGTTTGCGAGTGGGTTTTCACGCATTGTCGGTTGTAGACCAACATCGTTGAGGACAACCGTCGACCTCCCGATCGAATGAAAACATCATGAATATTCATGAACCGATAGTGGAAGACCGTCATCGAACAATTAACGAGCTATAACTTCTGTGCCTTGGAGCTCCTGCTAAGGAATTTCCGACAAGAAATTGCGAATGAAAAGAGTTACAGCAGAATTTGTGCCTCGCGTGTTCATGGAAGATCAAAAGCAGTCACGTCAGAATGCGTGTCGCGAACTAAAATAACAGTTCGAACTTGACCCGGACTCTTTTTCTAAGGTCATCACTGGTGACGAAGGCTGGTACTATGGAATTCGCAAATGTGGAAGAGGTGAAGTAAAAAACGATGAAGGCGTTAAAAGGCGTCACTTCACCAGAGTCCCAGCACTGCTTCGAATAGTGGAGAACCAATGCGCTTCAAATGGAGAACTATTTGAGGGCGATATATGTTTTATTTATTATTTTGCACGTTACTTTAACATCGTTATATGTTTTATCTTATCGTTCTATAATATGTAATTTTCTAGATGCTATAATTTAATTTTTTCTTATTGAATTGATAAAAGGTATGTTTTTCTAATTCATAT
>NC_043014.1:9200536-9238036 GCF_006345805.1 Octopus sinensis | reverse complement strand
GGAAATGCCTCGTGTAAATATCTGTTCCGACTTGTGGCTATTTCTTACTGAAGAATCTGAGGGCCTATGGAAGATTGGCTTGATTTAATTTAATTTAATCAGGTTAGTTTACCATTAAACAGCAGACGAAACGGTGCATCGTATAAGAAATTACAGGGTAAATGTTTTTTAAATTTTCTCCTGTTTACGGAATTGACTTTTATTTGCGGTTGAAGCTTTGGCTGTTATTTCTAGTGGGTGATGGCCTATTATGGCCGTTCCTGATTGTTGATATATATATATATATATATATATATATATATATATATATATATATACATACATATATACATATATACATATATATATGTGTACAAATATATATATATATATATATATACATATATATATATATATATACATATATACATATATACATAAATACATATCTATATCTATCTATATATATATATATATATATATATATATGTACATATATACATATATATCTCTTATTATAAAAGGCAGATTTTATCTGCCTCCTTTTGGGAGTTATACAAATCTACAATATAGGATTTCTTCAATTACAATTTACCAAGCATTTTGAACAGTACAATGCATCGCGTCATACCAGGTCCAGTTTTTTAAATTTAAACTCCAATTAAGCAAAATTTACAGAAAACTCACATTCTGGTGTGTGTGTCAAATGCTTTTCTTAGTCTGGTTTACACCACACGCAAACGCACACACACAGTGGGCAACGAATAAAATGAAAGTAAATAGCGACAGAGTGATTTGAGGAAGTCTAAACTGAAAGTATTTAAACCACTACTCAAAAAATAAAAAAACACAGCAAACAGAAACAAATAAATACATAAGCATTTATTCCTCACACAATTTCTTCAATTAGAATTTACCTTCTTTCCCTTGGATAACACTGGTGGCGTGGAGAGGGGAGGCTGGTATGCATCGGCGACTGCTGGTCTTCCATAAAAAAAAACAACTTTGCCCGGACTTGTGTCTAGGAGGGTAACTTTCTAGGTGCAAACCCATGGTCATTCATGACCGAAGGGGGTCTTTATCCCTTTATATATACATATATACATATATACATATATACAGATATATATATATACATATATACATATATACATATACACATATATACATATATACATACATACATATATATATATATATATATATTGAATTTCGTTGGTACTCATGCGTTTCAAGCGTAGCAATGTTCGTCAACTATTTTGAATTGAAATTCAAAATGGCTGAAAACTACAATCGCGCTTGAAACTCAAGAGTTGCAACGAATTATAATCAAACTGTTTTGATCCATACATGTAACAGCCAATACATCTGTTGAGTGACCTTCTTTCCTTTGCCCACTCACTCGTGTGTATACATATATATATATATAGTAAAGAAATATATATATATATACGCCCACACGCGTATATATATATACACTTTTACTCTTTTACTCGTTTCAGTCATTTGACTGTGGCAATGCTGGAGTACTGCCTATAGTCGAGCAAATGGACCCTAGGAATTATTCATTGTAAGCCTACTACTTATTCTATCGGTCTTATTTGCCGAACAGCTAAGTTACGGGGACGTAAACACACCTGCATTGGTTGTCAAACGATGTTGGGAGGACAAACACAGACACACAAAATTATACACATACATACATACGTACATACATACATACATACATACATACATACATATAGATATATATATAGATATATATACGTGTGTGTGATTGTGTATAGAAGAATATATTAATAAAAGGAATTCCAACCTTGTCTGATTTTCACGTTTTATTTTCACGTTTTATTTACAATCTTATAATGATATAATATAATATAATATAATATAATATAATACGATAAAATAAAATAATAGAATGTTAAATGTTCTTTCTGATTGAACTAGTACTTTCATGCATTAAATTCTGCAATCTTCAGGTTCATGTAGTAGTGGTGACAGTCATGCTTCACAATTTTTGACTGTAGCGAGATGATTGAATCTGTCCCTTAAATACAGCTGTGTAGGCTCCAGATTGCTAGGTTTTGCAAACTGTATTCTGACCAATCACCTATCAAATCGTGATGTTCCTTGTGAAATGCCTGGGGTTTATGTATGATTCCAGCATCAAAACATTGTGTTAGAAATTGCATTTGGTTTCTAGACATTGAAATATACAGTTAAAATTACTTTCTGTAAAATCGCTTTCTTTCATTATCTTCTAGACGGATCGATTGAGTCTGCGGTAAATCGGTAAAAGCTGACTGTTCTCTTAACGCTGGCCATTCTCCGCGGTGACGTATTTGGAATCATGTCTGCCAGGCGCGGCTAAAAACGCCATTTGTTCAGGGGCATACGACACGTTACACTCAAACGCGCATTCTTCTGCTGCATAATACAACGCACACACACCTCTTTTCCTTTGTCGCCCCGGGGCATGAGTTATGGTGTTTTGTTTCTAAATAATTTGATCTTTTATTTTTGCAACGGATTTTTCCTTTCTTTTATCCAAGCAAAAATATGTTGCTAATAAAATGTCTTTCACATGCGTAAACAAAATCTTATAAATTATGCATGTAATAAAAAGGATTCTAAAATGTAAGCACAAATCTGAACACCGTTGAGACAAACGTTCCACCGATTTTCATGCCGAAGTTCAGATAAATTCAGCGATGAATAATGCATCATCTCCAAGTCTTTCATGACTAAAAGAATATATGTACAAATCATGTGAGTATTTTGTGTATATATGTATATATGTGTGTCTGTATGCGTGTATTAATCTATTCTTACGAATGGTGGTTTATACTTGCTGTGAGTATTTGTGTATAAATGAGTATGTCTGAGTTTAACTAGGTAGATAGATAAATGCATTTCTATATACATACATTATAGAACTGACAATACGATCATTCACAAAAGTGTGTAACATTAGCTCTTCCAAGTGGCGAGATAAATTCTTAAATTGTCTTCAAGCCATCAGAATTTTTTCAACCATGTTTCGTAACACTAGCCTTCAATCTTATTTCAACATATGCTATTAAGAAACTAAATAGGAATCCTGTCCAAAACGCTAATCCATGAATTGATATTAATTTCCTCAATTCACAAACACCACACAGTTTGTATAAACTTTTTAAGACCTATTTTCCTCACTATGACTTTGATAATATATCGACCGCATTATTATGAAACCACATATTAATTCATTCTTCTCCGTTTTAAGAAATGCATATTGGAAAATGGTGACAACATGGCTATACAAAATGTAAGAACGACTGTCTCGAGAGATCGTTCACATCTTACAATGCTAAGCATATCAATAATCTTTTATTTTATTTTCCGAACAAATCTTGTTGATACATAAACATGAAACAACGTATTATATATGAGAGAGTTACTAAGATATATGGTTTTGTACATTCATGTTTACATAAAATGAGTGATGTAGCAACGACATTTAAAACTATATATGAATACATGGAGATATGTTATATAACTTCGGAAAGATTATGCAATATAAGTAAATATATTCATATATGACTGTGTACCTATATATATAAATATATATATATATATATATATATATATATATATATATATATAGTATTAGTGCAAGCAGACAGTTATATATAAATATTTAGATTGTTTTTATTAAAACACGTACTGTGTGACAAGACTTCAGCTTCAGTTATATTATACAAGTAGACTATAACCTCTAAATCATGTACTGGCCTCTACTTTCTCATCCGTCTGTCATTAAGCAATAATGCATACATATACACATATTCACACATACATGCATATATACATATATATATATATATATATATATACGTACATACATACATACATACATACATACATACATACATACATACATACATACATATGTATATATTATATCATATTATATTATTTTAAGTGTATTGTTTAACATATAAGACAAAGTTCAGCGAATACAATCGTTTTTCGAAAATGGAGGAGATTAGATGTTAATATGGGTTGAAGTTATTTTTATTCATGTAGATATATGATCGTTTCGTACAGAACGGCAATAAATTCAGCAGCAAAAATTCAGGAAAGAAATAAAAGCTAAAACGACATTAGTATGGTGTTTGTATTGTGTAGTTGTTCTTAGAGTCATGTCTAAATAAAACAAGACAAAAGGGTCTCAGTAAGGTGTTGATATATATAAAAAGTAAATAAGGGTTACATTCTCTCTATAGATTAGTATAAAGGAGTAAAAATTTAAACTCCTATATATGAAGTAAAAAGCCTGGTGGGGTTTGTATTTAACAGAAAAAGACTAACCAAAGAAGGGAGTATGAAATTTTAAATACTGGGTACAAAAATTTATATTTAACCGTCAATAATCCATACGGCTTAGATATTAGTTTCAAAAAAATGTGTAAATACAATTATAAATATGAATTTATTGTCTTTCTGTACGAAACGATCGTAGAGCTACATGAATTAAAATAATTTCAATCTATATTAAAATCTAATCTCTTCCATTTACGAAAAATATGATTGAATTTCTAGAACATTTGTTTTATAAGTTAAATCATATACTTATATAACATTTCACATCTACTCTAAATTAAAATTAAAAGTAAAGTATGAAGAATCAACGTTAGAAATCTTTAGGAAAATATTCCAATTAAAGCAAGAATTCGCATTCAGCCCTTTTAACTATATATATATATATAATATATATATATATATATATATATATATATATATATATATATATATATATACATACAGATATATTAGTATATCGCTCAGGAATAGAAAAAGTCTTTTTACGTTTCGAGCATACGCTCTTCTACAGAAAGGGACACAGAAAAAGCAAGGAGAGAAACAAGGAGAGAAAAAATGTGTGTAGTGGCTAATGATCTATCATTGCGACTGGTATATATAAATACACACACACACACACACACACACACACATATATATATATATATATATATATAATTTACAAGATAAGGGCAAAAGAGAAATTTTAATGCCAATTATGCCGAAAAAAAGACAAAAATTGTCAATAACCATTATAATTTATGCGTCTCAAAACAAACTGATAGAAGTTTCTAAAAAAAATCGATATTACCGTATTGGTCCAATTTCGGGGTTAATTCATAAAAAAATTTCCCCTCGTCAGCGGCAAATACGCGAGATATAAGTGAAATACTTACTCATACCCATGGAAAAAGCAAGCACCAAGTCCTGAGCCGACCTAAGTACCCCAAATATATCCAAAATAGAAAAGTCTTCGGCACATCTCGAGACACGTGTGATTCGAACTAGAAACTTGCACAGAGTGAGAGAATCCGGAAGTGAACACTATTAAATTTATAACAAATGTAGGATAAAATTTTTTCGGGAAAAAAATTTTTATCAATGGCCAGCATATCAAAATATACTTTTAAAGGTTAAATTTATTAATAATTTCACTTTTATCTCGCGTATTTGCCGCTGAAGAGGGGAAAATTTCTTATGAATTAACCCCGAAATTGGACCAATACGGTAATAACGAATTTTTTAGAAATTTCTATCGGTTTGTTTTGAGACGCATACATTATAATAGTTATTGACAATTTTTGTCTTTTTTTCGGCATATTTGGCATTAGAATTTTTCTTTTGCACTTATTTTGTAAATTATTTATAAATTTAAACTTTAAAGGTATTTTTTGTTATGCTGGCCATTGATAAAAAAATTTTTGGCGAAAAAAATTTTATCATACATTAGGTATGCGTTTTGGCATTCGTCGTGTGTGCATGTAAAATTGAAGATATTGGAGTCAACATGGAGAACGTTTGGTCAGAAGTCAGTAATGCAACCAAATGAGATGCCAATCCCTTCCAAACGCCATTCGAGATTTACTAGTTACAAACATTCAATGCAGTCCACCAAATGTACTCCCCTTGCACACACCATAATAAAATCAGTGTCTTCCACTAAATCCACACTACGATGGACTGAGTGGATGGCCTTGAAGTCGACAAATTTAAACTAACGGGAACATGTACATATCACCTGAGGAAACACAAATAAATATCATTATGCAGAGACACAGTTGCATAATCAAGTACGTGCATTTTTGGAGAACTACGTTGCTTCTAACTAAATGTAACGATTAAAAAATAACTGTCTGAACGCACACTTTCTTGACTACATTATTTCAATGACACACAAACACACACACGCATATATATATATATATATATATATATATATATATATATATATGAGAGGAAGTTGTTGCTGAAAATTTCTTGGATTTAAGAGTATCACGAAAAACTTGTTTAGACGCCCAACAATCTGAGGTCTTTAACAGGGCTTACAAACTCTGAAGGAATGTAATAATAGGTGTGCGAATCTGAGAGTCGACTATGTTGAATAAAATCATAATTAACTGACCGTCATGCATTTCCTTTTACTTAAAGCCAGGAAAATTTCGTACATAATTGAAGGGCCATTTGAAATGATCAGGTTGCCAGGACATACTGAAGCCCTGGCTCTCTGCCGCTGGTATATTCTCTCCTCACATGTACAGTAAAACTGCAAGTCGTCAGCCGTGGTGCCAGTGACAATGTGTGCCATATATTTGTAAAGTTTGTGGAGAAGCTCATCCATATAATTTATGACCCTTTGTATCTCAGCTGCCATTAATGATAGTTTTGATGCATTAAACATATCCTACCGAAAGCTGCAACGGTTTCTCTATATAGGCATTATAATCCACAACTGATTCCAATCCAGCTTTGCGTTGAATCGAGTTGCACACGTACATATAAACCGATTGACACACAAACAAAAGATTCACTACCACCTCTTGCCTCCGGGACTCAGACCTAACCGGCCTTCACTTCTTAGAGCACGTAGCTTAGCTCTGAAATTACAATCGTCGTGGTTGTCGTTCATCAAATTGTTCAAAACCTTTATCATCAATAACACGCTTGTCACGATGGCTTTCCTAATCGCCTGTAATTTACGTATTATTTCTCCCTCAAATTGATTTTTACTCTCGCTAGATGTTTCAAAATGATATCCATTCTAATTTAGTCACCTATCCACAATCTACCACTACGGTTTGTTTTGCCGTTTCCGCCAGTCTATTTCCGAACTAAATCACCAATTTCCCCGCTATCACAAATGTGGAACGGAAGAAATAAACAGAAACACCAAAATACAAGCAAAAAGTTTTTTTACAGAAAATATAAAAATTCTAACTCAAAATACCAATATTTCCCGGATAATTTTGACTCAAAATTTTCATAAATTCAATAAAATACTATTAGAAAGCGTCCTTAAAAATTTCGATAATGTCTTTAGTGTTTCCATAGGAGTAAGTTATAAATAGCGGTATTCAGTTCCATTATTTTAACATTTTAAATATCTCTTCCCAATTTCGTTTTCTCCCTGGGGTGCCTAAAGATAACGAGAACGTAATTCTGCTTTTAAATGAACAATTAATACCTATAATCGATAGTTTAAAAAATCGATTTCATGCTAGTATTATACTCTAAGATGGCATGATACTTCAGTTCTTTTTTTTTTTTTTTACTCTTAGTAAATTTTCGATATTCTGAAACACTGTTAGATCTTATTTTAAATGCTTTGTCAGTTGCTTTATCTGTCATATATTTATATCTCTTCTGGATGGAAGCACTCCGTCGGTTACGACGATGAGGGTTCCGGTTGATCCGAATCAACGGAACAGCCTGCTCGTAAAATTAACGTGTAAGGGGCTGAGCACTCCACAGACACGTGCACCCTTAACGTAGTTCTCGGGGATATTCAGCGTGACACAGAGAGTGACAAGGCCGGCCCTTTGAAATACAGGTACAACAGAAACAGGAAGTAAGAGAGAGAGAGGAAGTTGTGGTGAAAGAGTACAGCAGGGATCACCACCATCCCCTGCCGGAGCCTCGTGGAGCTTTAAGGTGTTTTCGCTCAATAAACACTCACAACGCCCGGTCTGGGAATCGAAACCGCGATCTTATGACCGCGAGTCCGCTGCCCTAACCACTGGGCCATTGCGCCTCCACTATATCTTTTCTGCTATAAACATAACTGACCTTCAACCATTGAAGATATTTTACCGTCAATATTTACCTCTAGTTAGGCGGTGAGTTGGCAGAATCGTTAGCACGCCGGGCGAAATGCGTAGCGGTATTTCGTCTGCCGTTACGTTCTGAGTTCAAATTCCGCCGAGGTCGACTTTGCCTTTCATCCTTTCTGTGTTGATTAAATAAGTACCAGTTACGCACTGGGGTCGATATAATCGACTTAATCCATTTGTCTGTCCTTGTTTACCCTCTCTGTGTTTAGCCCCTTGTGGATAGTAAAGAAATAGGTATCGATACCATGCCTGTCAAAATGCTTAGCGGTATTTCGCTTGTCTTTACGTTCTGAGTTCTAATTTCAATGATGTCAACTTCGCCTTTCATCCTTTCGGGGGCCGATACTATAAGTATCAGTCGACGTGAATAACTCACTCCCTCCCCAGATATTGCTGGCTTTGTGTCAATATCTGAAACCAATATTACCCTCTTGTAACAAATTTTTCACTACGAATTTGACGCCAGAATTTAATCTTCCCCTCAAACTGCACTTCGATTATTCCTTTCATCCAGCAGCGTTCCTATTGAGGTGGAGAATAGAAAATAATCGGAGCAGTATCACGTGTTTGTATAACCAGTATGTATTCAAAGCAATGCCTCGTAAAAAATGATAAATACTTTTGAAATAAGCATTTGGATAAGCTCTGTATTCGTTTCAGTTACATTTTAGTTTCATTGAAAGTAAAATATTTTTTAAATGTTACATTATGGTTATAGATACTTTCACGAAAATCGATGAAGACTTTATGGTTTATTTCGAGTATGTAATTTCGTAGAGCACATACGAAGAATTGAATCGAATTTTAAAAAAGAGAAAAAAGGGAAACTCATATGCTATTATAATCAGCTTTATCTTTCGACTCTATCTCTCCGTCACTCTTTCACACGCAAACATTCTCTATTTCTCTATCTCTCTATCTGTCTCCCTATCCCTGAAACTCCCTCCTCTCTCGCTCACTGTTTCTCTATCCCTTTTTCTCTTTTTCTCTCCCTCCCTGTCTTATTTGTTTTCAACATGTCAAACTCAATTCTCCATCCTGCTTACTATTACCGAAATGCAGTTTCCAAATTCATTTCAATAGATCTAACTCCTCAATTGCTTTTCAATTTCTGCAACATAAACTAGCGTTTTGCACTCAATCCTCGTGAGTGTAAATAACCAGAATCAGCTTCCCCACTGAATAACACTCTCATTCCTTATAGAATCTGTGGACTATTTTCCTTATCAAATTTCAAGCATTCAAAGCAAATTATCTATATTCGATAACAAATATTGAAAACTGCAGCAGTACGTCGAGTAGGGAGTTGTTTGCCGAAATTTATCCGGAGGAACTTTTCTAATTCCCTATATAATATTACGAGTGCTAACTTCATTTTTTTTATTTTCAGGGTAGTGTTTACTGAAGCAAGACCAGTTGTGGCAAAAAGAAGTTTGAAATGCTGGTATATAATCTCAGCTCTGTGTTTAAAGAAATGGCATAGGCGTTACCTTGAGGTACTTCTGAACTTGTTATAGGTAAATTCAAAACTGTGTTGACGGAATAATGTCGACGGTTTACGAATGATATTGTGCTCATTGCAGCGTTGGAGAGGTACATTTTGGGGCTTTTGAGGCGATCCTAATAATAAAGGCCTGCAATCCATTTATTGGGATTTATCTCTGGGATGCCGCAATTTTTATATTGTGTCTGAAGACCACACTGGGAAGCAATATCCAAGATGGAATCTGGCAAAACAAGAGAAGGATTTTAGCAGAATGTATTCAGAGATAATGCAAACTCCTGAGTTTGAATTATCCCTGAGGACATTCTTCGGTCATATCAACTTGCTCTATTATAAGTTGATGTTCATCCATGTCTTTAGCTATAATTCGGTGCGGCGAGAAATTCTGAGAAAACAGAATATGGGTGTTTAGGTAATATTCTCTTTTAAAAAACAGTTGAACTCAAGTTTTTCCTCATTTAGCAGCACGTTTTCCTTTTGCACATCCAACCAAATCGGAGTTCTGTTCAGTCACATAATCCGGAGATTAGAGTCACCTGTAAATTTATTTTATGCAGTTTGATGACATTTCTAATAATGTTTATACACATAATAAACAGAAAAGGCCCGACACTATACTCTAGGAAAACCAACCCTTAATGATCTTGTCTCGTCATAAGTAAATATATTACCTGAGCTAGTCAGGAAAATGGTGCGTTTCGAATAACCCTTGGTGATATTTCATTAAGTTGATGCGATATATGTGCTATTTGCGTGGTCGTGAAAGAATATTTGACAAACCTGTTGATTTGTCTATTATCTGTGTACGTAGAAATACGTCATTCAAATTCTGGTTTCAGAATGTAGATGTCTCTTTGATTTTCTATACATTATATTCTAACCCCGTGAAACACTTCTAGCAGTTCCGATGCAATTCAGTGAATTCCCTACATCTGAGCTCATCGTTAGCTCTCTTCGTGAGACTAGCGCTTGTAAAAACCAGCTGTTATTGTATTGTATAGTGTTATAAATAGATACCGTTGGATACTTTGTTATCTTTTTATTATCTCAGCAATTGTTCTGTATTTGCGCTGTTTAGATATTTCACAATTGTCATGTACACACGGCAGAATGATACTGTGTTTCTTTTTATCTAGTTAATGTGTGTCTGTCCTAATGTGTTTCTGCTGCTATTGCACAAACGATTAAGATGTATTGAAAGATCGTATCACCTGCATTGAATGTGTTATTAATAGACATTAAATATATGCAGTTAATGCTTAGGAAACGGAATGTGAGAGATATAAGCGAGCATTGGCGTATAGCAGAGCTGATAGGAACTGGTTCGGTGTGAGCTATCTGAATATGGGTTGCGAAATGTAATTTCATAGGAAGACTGTAATAAAAAGAGATAAGAAACATGATTACAGTCAGCTTAAAGCAGCAGATCTACCTAATTAGGTCGAAAATGTTAATAATGCAGAAGAGATACTGAATAAAACAAGAATGGTTACTGATCCTATCTTATCACATACCGGTGAGCTATGTATTGAAGAATTATATTGAAAGTAATGATGTCAGCTGAACATTAGCAGAGCTTCAAGCGTACCTAATATGTGAATCACCAATCAAAATCGCTTGCTGATAATCCATGTTCGACTCCCATCAATTACTTTCGGGCACATTCCTATAGAATTAATACCCCATAATTACTCGGAGCTCTTTTTCAGTCTATCACCTCCAGCGTCCGGACATACACCTCCAACACACCAGGAATTTAATTGCCTTCAAGACCAAAGATTTTCCACTCTTATGTAGATGACATTACTCGTTATTTTACGTTTTTGGATTTAGTTTGGAAGATTCTTTATGTGAATTCGTGTGTTGAAGCATATACTGTTGTGTCTGGGGAGAGTCATTTTCTTTTTGTGCCTTATAATTTAACACACTCACCGGTAAAATTTCTGCTCATTTCTTATTTTTATTTTCCTAAAATTTTAGGCCTTGTGCCTAGAGTTGAAAAGAATATTTTTAATATTTGGTACTATTTCTTCCTCCCATGAAATTTCTGGCCTTGTGCCAAAATTTGATACCAATATATTGGCACTCTTCGAAGGCGGCAAGCAGACAGAATTGTTATCCCCACACTCCACAGCGAAATGATTTGCGGCATTTTATCCATCTTTGCGTTCTGAGTTCAAATCTACGCCGATGTCGAATTTGTCACTCATGCTTCCGATCAGATAAAATAGTACCAATTTATCACTGGGTTCGCTCTAAGCTACACAACCTCTTCCCTCGAATTGGCTGTGTCAAACTTTGAAACCAATATTTGGTATTGTTCTACAACGATTAATTTCCAACTCAGTCGCAAGCTTGAAATAGTTCGGGATGCGCTTAAAATATCAGTAGTCGTTCATTAAGCCACAGTTAAAGTGATTAATTAATTATTCGTTGCATATTCATTCGTTTTATCAGATTAAGTCTAACGTCATATCGTCTATCTATTTTTTCTGTAACTTATTAAATAACAAGCAAAAGATTTAATTTTTTAATCAATAAATATGCAGCGTTCTACATAAGTTTCTTCCACAATATGGAAATCGTTATTCTAATAATAAACATTTAGTCATTATAGTTATATTACTAATCTCTGTTGTAACATCCAAGATTATTTTTACTCATTTAACCACTTCAGTTTGCTTCGAAATCCCTAGAACAAATTTTATATTTTTCGTTAAATATTTTAAGAAGCACATAATTAACACCAGAAGGACAAGACTTTTCACCTACCTTTAAGGACCAGAATGCGTTTATTGGCGCAAAAATATTTTTCAAGTTGACAAGAAACGAAAAGGCAAAAAGACGTGAAACACCTTTATTAAATGTTAGTTAGTTAGTTAGTTAGTTAATTTGGCTCAAAAGCAAATAGCAAGGCCATGTAGGGGGACATGGAGTTAAGTACAGGGTGGTGTTCATGTAAAGAGTTCAGGCCACTTGAGGTCCAGGGAGGCTTTGAACAAAGCGGTCGTCGGCATCTTCACCATCTCGTCTGGCAGCTTGTTCCACGGATCCGCAACCCGGACGGAGAAAGCTCCTCTCCTTCGATTGAGATGAAATCGTCGCAGGTAGAGCTTTTCGGAATGACCCCGCAGCCGACGCTCTGGAGCAGGAGTGAAGAACAGCTCTTTCGAGAGGTTACACTTTCCGCTTATGATGTTGTAGGCGAGAATGAGATCACCACGGCGGCGGCGTTTTTCAAGAGAATAAAGGTCGATTGAATGTTATGACTTTACAGTAATATTAGTCGCAATAGTTTGTTATTTTTAAAGAAATTTATCCTTACAAAATAAAAAGAAATTTATTGAAATTCTAAACTTTCATCACAATATTTTAGCGCACATTTGCCACACAGAGAATTTTTTTCAGATTCCATACATTTCTGTGGTTCTGTTTCGGCATTTTGCTTTTACACATGTAGGTCTGACTTTATTTCTAGAGTTTGATATTTCCTCAATAGGGAGATTGATAATACATGAACGACCGTGAGGTCAATCATTACAAAGTCCTTCAGCAAATTTTTGACTATATTGAATATATTCCAGTTGACTAATGACTGACTTGCAAACACTTGTGTTCATTATCCATCTATTTAGAAGAACCATCCCAAATATTCTTTTGTAAAAAAAAAACGTTAATTGGTCATCGTCTATTGTTTGATTTGATTGAATAAAGCCTTGCCATTTGGTCAAACATGTCTACGCCTACCTTACCTTTGTTATAAGAAAGTATGGTGTCAATTTTTTTCTTGGGGTTTGTTTTAGAACGAACTTTTACATGTTGTAACGTACTCAAAACAACACAGGACTTTGGTTTTTTGCAATGGTATGATGTGTGACAATAAGCTTCTCTGTAGATTTCAAAGCCACAGTTTCATGGATTGGCTTCGCCTGTTTTACTGCTTCTGGTAACTCCCTTCTGTTCTGACGAATTGTTGCGACTAAAATGAAGTTTGGATTTGTGAGGTGTAAAGGCGACGCAATTATTGAATATCTAAAACCTTGTTACATGTATTTATAAACAAAAGCAGGAGCAAGTTTCAAAAGGTGTCAATGTGTCAGTTGACGTGTGTGGTCTTCATAGGTAGAATGCGGTTTATTATCTTTTGTTTTTACAGTTGATGAAACAACCTATAACTTTGTGTTTATAGGTATAATAAAACTACAAAACGTCAAGCACCATGATGTCAAAATCTACCATAGTTTTTTGAATTGTGTGAAATTAAGATTTTAACATGAGTCAACTGATGCCCTCGGTCCTTCTAGTATTAACAATCTTATTTTGTCCTAAGTATCTGCAACACATATTAAGCTGTTTTTCTGATTGTATTAACAATCTTATTTTGTCCTAAGTATCTGCAACACATATTAAGCTGTTTTTCTGATTGTATTAACAATCTTATTTTGTCCTAAGTATCTGCAACACATATTAAGCTGTTTTTCTGATTGGATAAAAATGTATAAAACTAAATTTGCCTGAAATCGATATGATCCAACGTACAAAGACATACAAGTCTCTCCCGAATAAAAGCGTCCAAATACGTTAACTTCAAAGGAAATGCAACAATTATGAATATCAAATTTAATCTTTATATTTCTTAAATCTATTATATCAGCTTGTATGATTTCGATATTGATCAGTGGACATCTTTCATATTAATGTTTTCCGCTACACACTAAGTCTTTTGTGATCATCTTCCGAGTTTCCTCCAGTACTATAGGAACACCATACAAGCATATTGCTTAAACGTTCCTTATGTTCACTGGCTTTACTAAAACACCTACGTCACACTTAACCCTCCATTGCCACGTTTATTCCAGGACATCGCAATTGCCAATGCAATACTTAACAGAACCTGTTTTAAACATTATTAATGTTTAGATAACCAATATCACTACTTCTATATTGCCAACTTTACTCCCTATATTCATATACTTAATTTTATTTGATAATTTGTGTAACATAGGAAACTTAATCAACTGTGGAATATATCGGTTTGTCTCCTCCAGGTTACCACCATTTTGTTCTTATTTCAATCACGTTATATCTCTTTTTTACTCTTTTACTATTTTTGTTTCAGTCATTTGACTGCAACCATGCTGGAGCACCGCCTTTAGTCGAGCAAATCTACCTCAGAACTTATTCTTTGTAAGCCTAGTACTTATTCTATCGGTCTCGTTTGCCGAACCCCTAAGTTACGTGGACGTAAACACACCACCATCGGTTGTCAAGATATGTTGGGGAGGGAGGAAAACACAGACACACAAACACACACACACACACACACACACACCACACACACACACACACACGCACACACACATATATATATATATATATATTATATATATATATATACATATATACGACGAGCTTCTTTCAATTTCCGTCCACCAAATCCACTCACAAGGCTTTGGTCGGCCCGAGGCTATGGGAGAAGACACTTGCCCAAGGTGCCACGCAGTGGGACTGAACCCGGAACCATGTGGTTGGTAAGCAAGCTACTTACCACACAGCCGCTCCTGCCCATATTGAAAATTTATAAATGCATTTTCTATGTTGTATGTAATTCCCATGCCATATTCGAACATAATTTCCAATCCCCTCATTAAAATCCTCGTGGTAAACCTCCTTTATATATGCACAGCATTTCCTGCTTTTTTCTCGTTTACAGCTAAGCATTGTCCGATTAGTTTATCAAGAACAGGATCTTTCGTACTAATCGGATCTCTGCTTCTGATTATTTAGTTAATAACAATAGTCACTTTCTGTTTCCATTCATCAAAGCTATCCGCTCTAATCTTGTATTACGATTAGTCTGTCGACAAATTAATCAACTGGTTCCAATAGCACGTTTCTCAACTTAAAACCATCGATCTTCCTTCGTTCACTACACTTTAATCCTCCCATTATCGGAATCCTAAAACTCTTTATTACGAATATTATTTAAGTCCATTTTATAACCATGGCCATCTTGTATGCAAAAAACAATAAAACTTGTACATAAGCATGAATGTTGATACATCATAAAGCTTTATATGTTTAAGTAAATGCATGTATCTCTCTCTATATAAACGGCAGTTTGTCTGTGTGTGCTTCTGTGTGTCTGTTTGGTTGTACCCTCACCCTGACCACGGCTTTCAACCGATTCTGATGAAACTTGACACACACATAGCCCAATGTCATAATTCAAAACTAACGCAGCGAAAATTTTGAAAAATTCCTCCAGTTCTGAAAAAAATCGATAAATTCGACATGGGGACGAGAATCAGAAACACAAACCACAGACTGTCTAGGGGACGCAACTCGACCTTTTTAACTCTCAAAAAAAATTTACCATCATTTTTTTCCATTTTTTTGCTATTTTTTGGCTATAACTCTCTAAAAATGCTTTATAGTTATTTCCCTTACAAACCCGAGCAACGCCGGGCGATACTGCTAGTATAATTATAAATGTAACTTCGAATTTCCAAACTATATTCTTAGTCAGCAATGCAATAAAGGTCATAAATTAACCATCATGAAAAAACTATCGTTATACAAAAAGAGTATAGTGCAAATATGTATTGCGGACATTTTCTTCTCAATGGTGTTTATGTGTGAGCTGACAGAATCGTTAGCACGCCGGGCGAAATGCGTAGCCGTATTTCGCCTGCCGTTACATTCTGAGTTCAAATTCTGCCGAGGTGGACTTTGCCTTTCATCCTTTCGGGGTCGATTAAATAAGTACCAGTTACGCACTGGGGTCGATATAATCGACTTCATCCGTTTGTCTGTCCTTGTTTGTCCTCTCTGTGTTTAGCCCCTTGTGGGTAGTAAAGAAATAAGTTTATGTGTGTCTATGTTTAGCCCCTTGTGGGTAGTAAAGAAATAAGTTTATGTGTGTCTATGTTTAGCCCATTGTGGGTAGTAAAGAAATAAGTTTATGTGTGTCTATGTTTAGCCCATTGTGGGTAGTAAAGAAATAAGTTTATGTGTGTCTATGTTTAGCCCATTGTGGGTAGTAAAGAAATAAGTTTATGTGTGTCTATGTTTAGTAAAGAAATAAGTTTATGTGTGTCTATGTTTAGCCCATTGTGGGTAGTAAAGAAATAAGTTTATGTGTGTCTATGTTTAGCCCATTGTGGGTAGTAAAGAAATAAGTTTATGTGTGTCTATGTTTAGCCCATTGTGGGTAGTAAAGAAATAAGTTTATGTGTGTCTATCTGCGATTTAAAAGCACTCCGAACATTTATGCGCGTGTGTATACATAACTGTAAGTATGCATGAATATCGTCTACAGTAGCGTAAGTCCAGAGAATAGAGAAGGCAATAAATAGGGGCATGATAATCCCCTAGTATTGAGAAGACAACACAATTATGAACCATAATTTTCGTTGTTAATACCTTTGTTGGTGAAGACGTGCTTGGTTGAATTTCCAAATGCCCCGTGTACAGCTCCAGTTCTGAGTTCCACATCATTTTTTAAGGTACACTCGTTTAATGAAAGACTACCTAGATATGGAAAATGTTCTACCTTTTAGAGAGATGTGTCCCAGATGGAAACATCAAAATCTGGTGTTATGGTATTTGGGGCTGGTTGTTCAAGGACCTTAGTTTTTTGATATTTAGTGTAAGGCTAAAGCGTTGACAAGCCATAGTAAAGTTGTTTACAGACTGTCGTGGTTCTTCTTTCGAATGATAGAGGGCAACATTATCATCAGCATACCAAAAATTCTCAGATGTTTTACATGTGTGTCAGATGTTTAAACTGAAGTCTACTAAGATCGAAAAGTCCTACATCTGATGACAACTTCTGAATTATCTGAGGAGCGTCGTGTATAATTGCAGCCAGATACAAGTAGAATACCGTAGGCACCAAGACATACTTTTCAGTCTCCAAGTGAATGGAAATTCTTCTGACATGTTTTGGTGGAATACACATCCAGACATTCATTGCTTGAACAAGAGAGTTAAGGTGACCAGGATATCCAAAATCATAAAGCACCTTCTACATAGCATTTCTTGGAACGTTACCAAAAGCATTTTCCAAGTCATAGAAAAAAAGAATGGGTTGTGTTCCCTGCTTTTCTCTTCGAGTTGCCTTGCATTGAAAATCATGTTAATTTTGCCACGAGCAGCACGGAATCCACATTGAGATTATGATAGGATCTTTTTGGCGATGATCTGGAGCCGTTTAGAAAAATGCTGGTAAAGACCTTTCCGGTGATGGAGTGCAATGATATTCCTCTAGAGTTCCTACAGTCATTTCGATCGCACTTTTTGAAGATCGTTATGAGAACTGCATCTTTGAGTTCTTTAGGACCGTTTTGAGACACCCGCATCTTCAAGATGAGTGTGAAGACGCCCGTTTGCAAGGGTAAACCTCCATGTTTGATCAGCTCCAAACGGGTAACTTACTTGGTCTCATTTGCTTCATATCTTGCTTGGATTCATGACGTGTAAGGTCTCCTGTTCATCCACAATTGAGGAGGATGATTTGGAACGTTGTTGCAGGATGTTCTCTGCTGTGTTCAAGTTTCTATTCCAGAGAGCAGGAAAATGTTCCTCCGCGTAAGAATATATCTCGTGAATTGGTAAAGATGTTTGTATTGGCAGCTGCTAGAAGGGATCCAGTTATGTTTATACTGGTCCAAATAGTGGTTTTGTTCAATCATAAAAAAAACTATGAGGTCACGTGCATCTGCGTAGCCCTGAAGTTTGACTGCTTTTTCTTGACACCAAATGTGTTGCAGTTCTCTTAGTTTTAACTGACAATCTTCTTTTAGCTTCCAGAAATGCTCCTTTTTGAGTCTGGATCTTCGGTCTTGTTCATGAACCTGTGAAACATTGATTTTTGCCTCAATCAGGTTGTTGATTTCAATGTTGTTTTCATCAAACCAGTCTTGACTTTTAGTCTTGTTAAAGTTGATAATAGTGCTTGCTGTATCTGTGACTATTTCGCCATTAGTTCACCATTATTCATCCATACACTGGTCGTTTACTGGGTCAGAATTAAGTTCTTAACTAATTTTTGCTTCAAAAATGGTTGCAGTGTCAGAGTTCTCGAGTTTGAGATGTCATATTTTCTACGAGATGGTGGATGATATTGTATCCTCGGTTTTTTTTTTTTACAAATGGCAATTATCATGCGTGTAGCGACAAGCCGTTGTTCTGTCCAGTAGTCTTCTGCATTAAGGGTCACTTTGGTGACGGGGCCGTCACCCAATGAACAAACAAGCGTGTATAAAATGGTGCGAGCGAATAATTTTTTTCTTATGTGTTAGCATCTAATAATTATTGATTAAGCAACTGTGGCGGGGAACTACCAGTTCATGAGCAGAGTGGCAGAGAAGATATCCCACTGGAGTAACAAGTTGACCACTCGTCGTTCGCAGTAAAACGCTTACAAACAAAAGAGATAAGGAATTCTTATAGTTTTTATTTTGGCAACATATTAGTGTGTCAAACGTATCTTTGTTAATATATGGTTTATATTTTTGATTTTTTTATTCCAATTCATTAATTTTGTTTATTCTATAATTTACATTTTTAAATTATATTTCAAATAATATATTTGATATTTTTTATGACTTGCGTCTATTTGAATCTACGTGTTGCATTTTTACTAGGAAATGCTAAAAATGCAATACGGCTAACAAACAACGAGAAATTATAGATGAACTCGCTGTGCTCTCAAAACCACTCACGTGATGACGTTCGAATACACGGCTATTGCAGAATCGTAATTATATAATCTTTACATAATGATATGTATAATTTGTGAAACACTCAGCAAATAACAGGTTTGGCAATGCACAGAAACAATTGTTGTGAGTTCGATTCTATCTTTTTATATTATAACTATTTAATGCGTATATCTTTACATACATACATACATACATACATACATACATACATACATACATACATACATACATACATATATACATACATACATACATATATACATACATACATACATACATATATATATATATATATATATATATATATATATATATATATATATACTTTACTTTGATACTTTGATAGGTTTCGGCCATTATTGGCCCAGGCCATGTCTAACTTAATAGCACCACCTGGTGAAGTCTTTCAAGTTAGGATTTGGGCAATATGGCCCACTCAAGTAGAGAGTTATTGTTTACAGAGACATATCCGGGTGTAGGGGGTTTATCCGGGATTTCTTGAAGGAATCTGTCCAAAGACTTCTTGAACCCTATAGGGTCAGTTTCTGTTTTAATGTGTTTTGGTGTAATGTTAAAGAGAGCGGGGCCAATTGAGGTGAAATAATTGTGCCGTATTGTTGTTATGAGATGAGAGTGCGATTTTTGTTTTGGGCGGATGGCACGGGGCCCAAGCCTTGGATGTACCTTAAAGGTGATGCCAACATCATTTGGGCAATGCTGATGGAATATTTTCCACATCATGCAGATGATGTAGCGCTCACGACGACGTTGGAGAGAATAGAGTTTTAGCTTTTCTAGTCGACCCCAATAGTCGAGGCCTGTCATGCCATCTATCTTTTTTGTGATTGCCCTTTGAGGTGCTTCAACTTTTATGATACCTTGTATTGTGTGGGGAGACCACAGTGGACAACAGTATTCAAGGTGGGATATATATATATATATATATACATGTATATATGCATATATATATATATACATATGCATATATATGTAAATGTAATATGTGACAAATATTGTCACAGATAAATTCCTCTACTTACATAATATCGGGGTCTCTTTCAATCCTTTGTTGTCTTACCATTTTTTCCAATATATTTCTGTTTACGTATGTGCATATGTGAGTGTGTGTATGTGCGTGTGTGTATAATATCATGCTTGTTCTATATACTCCTTTCTTTCTACTTCTTTTTCGTCAAAAACGAAACGGCTTATCGCGTTGTTGTCCGTAGATTCCAGTTGGATTTAACTCTAACTTTATCACGTTTTCGAATGTGCAGGAATTATACCAGCAACAGATTATTCTCATATAACAAATATCATATCATTTTCACATGTCACTTCAGTCTACTTTACTCTACACAGATTTATATACCCATAGAGATCATTTTATAATTCACCTTCACTATGTTGTCTTTCTTTCTCTTTCTCTCATTCTTTTTTGTTTCTTTTGTTCTTCGCAGTTTGGATTCCAACTAAAATGTCTGTCTGCTAACTAAAACGGCTTAAATATTTAATGTGCTAAAATGTTTCCTGTTTTATATAATTCTCTCCGGCACTACGTTTTTCAGCTTACCGTTATTTAATTCTTAAAACAGTTTTGCTCTCCATTTATTTATGCAAGCAATGCTTAAACATGTATGTATATCTATCTATCTATCTATCTATCTATTTATCTATCTATCTATCTATCTATCTATCTATCTATCTATCTATCTATCTATCTCTCTCTCTCTCTCTCTCTCTATATATATATATATAATATATATATATATATATATATATATATATATATATATATATATTATATAAAAGGGCTTAGTAAAATAAATTACTTTGCCACATACTGAACTCATTAGAAATAGCAGCTAAAAAAATTTTTCTAGCCATTTCTAATACTTAAAGAAAATCTCTCTCAGATAGTGTTTGCTCAACCAACTCAAACACTATCTGAGAGAGATTTTCTTTAAGTATTAGAAATGGCTAGAAAAATTTTTTTTAGCTGCTATTTCTAATGAGTTCAGTATGTGGCAAAGTAATTTATTTTACTAAGCCCTTTTATATAATGTAATATTTTGAATTCGCCTGAATACTTGGTGAAATTGATTAATAATTAATTAATTTTACCCTCAATTGTTGAAATTATATGTATATATATATATATATATATATATATATATATATATATATATATTATATATATATATATATATTATATATATATATATACATATATATATATACAATTGTTGTTTGTATTCCACCTGCCTTTGTCTTTTGTTTATTTCCGTAAACCTGCCTTCGTCTTTTGTCTATTTTCATAAAGCTTCCCGTTATATATATATATATACACACAGAGATTTTTGAAGAGAATACATTAAAAAGGTATTTAGCTATATTATACACGAACGATGCTTTAAAAAGTTTGACTTCCTGGAAAATAAACAGTGCCTTCGGCAGTCCTACTGCCAGATGCCACAATCATTGCAACTGATGCCCCAGCATGGCCGCGGCCTTCGGGCTAAAACATTTTTAAGGATTCTTAAGGATTTAAAAATATATATACGCTACATCGATACTAGAAGACGTGAAAGAGAACGTTGAATAAATGAACAGAGAATGTAGAGAAGAGCAGATTTCGACTCGGGATTTGCGGTTGCTTTCGGACAATTCATGAGACACCCATTTTCAAAGTTTAGGAAACTTTCCAAGTTGTTGAAAATACGATGAACAGTTGTATGGTTTAAACTAAGCTTTATTGCCAATTCTTCAACTGATAATGCAGGATTTTCTTCAAGGAGCTTATCATCAAACTCAACTAGATGTCCTGTTCGATGTTCATCTTCAAGGCTGAAATGTCAACTTCTGAATTTTGCAAACCGTCTTCTGCAAGTTCTTTAATTCAAGCATTCTTTCCCATAAACTGAGTGTACGTTTCGAGTCGCTTCGGCTGCAGAGTTTCCTTTTTTGTACTCGTAAAGCATTATGTGTCTCAAATGCTCTTTGGTTACTTCCATGTTAGAAAGGGTTTTAATCAAAGAGATTTTATTTCTATTATTCTTTAAAATAATATTTAATTAGTTTAAATGTACACAAATACATAAAAATATTTTTTAATACCATTCGACATTCAATTTTAAAAAAGGTAAAATCGGACAGAATTTGTGGAATGACCTGAGAGATAGATATAGATAAATAGATAGATAGATAGATAGATAGATAGATAGATAGATAGATAGATAGATAGATAGATAGGTAGGTAGGTAGGAGGGAGGGAGGGAGGGAGGGAGGGTGGGAGGTAGGGAGGTAGGTAGGTAGGTAGGTAGGTAGGTAGGTAGGTAAATAGGTAGGTAGGTTAATAGATTGAAAGATAGATAGATAGATAGATAGATAGATAGATAGATAGATAGATAGATAGATAGATAGATAGATAGATAGATAGATAGATAGATAGACAGACAGGTACATAGATAGATTGTCGCACACAGAATCACTGAATAATGTACAGTCATGTAAAATGACATTTAACGCATTCGAGATCATTCGGACATTGAGAATCTCATTCTCTGTAAAAATAATCTCGAAAGAAAATTCTCCTCCTATACATGTGTGGAAATACATATAGCAAAGTAAATGACGTCGTAGGATGGGAGGATGTATTCGGAGCTGAATACACGTTTACAACATGTGAAGGGGGAGAAATCCTACGTCCGAATATACTTGAACTTACCAAATATGACTTTATATGGACTTTTCCTCACTATGTATTGTTAAACAGTAAATTGCATACATTCAGTAATAACACAGGATTAACTAGAATATTTACTGAAAAATATTATGAAATAAGCTTTAAGTATTTATTTTTCGGAATTATACCTCCAGACATTATATTGGCTTTTTCATTCTTTATTTCATTTTTGGTATTCGATAACAAAATCACAATCTAGTTAATATGAAAAGGCAGGAGGAAATATAGAATTTTTTCTATTAGCATTTTCTAAATGGAAACGTTATTAAAACTACTGGAATATTTTCGAGTATAAAGGACGGTTTTCACTATTTCCTTTTTAACAAAGTATGATGTTGAATTTAAAAATCTAAAATAGACAATAAATTGCGAACAATCACAAAGCAGTAATGAAATAACCATTGGTACAGAATACAACAATGGTGCATTAATTCAGATACTGTTGGTAGTGTATTGTGATGTTAACGTGTTTTTGCGCTGACATTATATGTATTCCTTCTTTAAAAAGTGAGAAACGGATATTAAAATAAATAATTTCATAGAATCTGCAAATCCTCCGTTTAGGTGTCAATACCTTATAAAAGACAAAGCATAAAGAATTTATTATAGAAACTGCTATTTATTGAATAATTTTTCCTCGATCAAGGCCATAAGGATATAGCTTGATTAAAAGACGTCTCAGATTTTCACCGATTTTTCATTGGTAAATAATACGTTTTTCACATTATTATATATATACACACACACACACACACACATACACATACACATAGGTATGTATACACATATATAGCATGAATGCATTTATACATACCTACCTATGTACATATATATGTATACATGTATATTTACATATTCTGTCGCCCTTTTCAGGCCTAACCAGGTTTCCCGGTTTCTGTGGCGGAGAGTGAAAATAATTCAGTATTTGTGGGTTTGCGAGCTTTAGCCCCCATACGTCCACTCACCCATTTGTCATGGCGTCGAACTGTCGGAGGTCACACTATTCCCTGAATACAACATCGGTCAATTGAAGGATTCAAATCACCATTTGTTGTAGAGAGGATACAAGTCGCTTACATAAGCACTCAAATAGTACATATGTTATCAATACGAAGTGAGAAAAAACGGTATTATTCTCGGCCTTACTTGAATGGAGGACATAAAAATACGGAAGGAATTCTACTAAACACTTAATCCGATATGATACCGCTAGCATGAATATAGATACAGAGCTTCATTCAAAAGAGACGGCACTCAGAAAAGGTTAACGTAACAATCCGCAGTCAAGAGTCATTTAAATGACAAGTGTATGGTGGATAAAGATATTAGAAACTTGGTGAAATGTAGAATAGTAACTAACCAGATATAAATGAATAGCGTCGGAGAAAGTGGTGAAATATGTTTGGATATTGTCTCATGTTTCAAACAGAGAGGAGAAATAGTGATAACACGCAAGTACGTAAAATATAGATATATACATACACATATAGATACACACACACATATATATATGCTAGTAAGCAAGTGTGTGTATGTATATATATATATATATATAGAGAGAGAGAGAGAGGGAGAGAGAGAGAGAGAATTCACAAGAAAAGAAACAAAAGACAAAGGCAGGTGGCGTAGACAACAAATAGATGTATTAGTTTAACGTTCGAGAAGAGAAAAAGTCTTTAATGTTTCGAGCCTACGCTCGTAAGGAACACAGAAACAAGGAGAGAAAATAAAGAATGTGTAGTGGCTAGTGATCTATAGGGCAAATGCCAGCCAGAAGGGGCACACAGGAGAGCTAGGGGGAGGGGAAGATAATAAAGTAGTGGTGATCCCAAAATGAAGGTTCGCGTGCGTGTGTATAAGAGAGTTTGTATGTGCGTGTGGAAGAGGGCTGGTGATCTTGACGTGTGCGTGGTGGTGTGTTGTGATGTGATGTGATGTGTGGTATGGTGGCGTAAGGTGTAGTGGATTATGGTTTGGTGTGAAGGCGTTGAGTGGTGGGGGATGGAATGTGTAGGGGCAGGTGGGAGTATATATATGGGAGGTATGTGTGTGAAGGTTAGTTTTTTATGTCTGTGTTTCTATCCACCACGCCACCACAACTTGACAACCGGTGTTGGTGGGTTTACATCCCTGTATCTTAGGGATTCGATAAGATTAACCGATATAATATCTAATAGGCTAAAAGGAAAATACGATACAGTTATTTTTTGCTATATTTCTGGGTGCATAAGCAAAAAGGGTCTGCTTTTTCTCCCACAAGTGATGCCCTTTCATAAAGTCGGCCATATGTAAAGTGAGTGGAGGCGCAATGGCCCAGTGATTAGGGCAGCGGACTCGTGGTCGTAGGATCGCGGTTTCGATTCCCAGACCGGGCGTTGTGAGTGTTTATTGAGCGAAAACACCTAAGGCTCCACGAGGCTCCGCCAGGGGATGGTGGTAATCCCTGTTGTACTCTTTCGCTGCAACTTTCTCTCACTCTTACTTCCTGTTTCTGTTGTACCTGTATTTCAAAGGGCCGGCCTTGTCACTCTCTGTGTCACGCTGAATATCCCCAAGAACTACGTTAAGGGTACATGTGTCTGTGGAGTGCTCAGCCACTTACACGTTAATTTCACGAGCAGGCTGTTCCGTTGATCGGATCAACCGGAAACCTCGTCGTCGTAACCGACGGAGTGCTTCCATTCATTCATATGTAAAATATGGTTCTTCAAGATGCAGTCCGGCAACGTTTAGCGTTATTAATATTCATGGCAAACGAAACTCGGATAAGAAACCGTAACCACTTAAATTCGTTCGAGTAAAATCTCTTCATAGCGCTGCTCTGCCATGGGCAGCTGAGTAACGAGAGAAACAACTGAAGAAAAAACGCGATTTTTATTCTGTTACACATTAAAATTTAAAATTTCATTATCATAAACTATTGCAAATATTTATTTTCCTTTGATGGTGTGTCCATATAAATGTTTTAGAGCGTTAGTTAATGATCCTCGCTATTCTCTACTGAAACATCAAGTGGTGATGTCCGCCATTTTAGTGTTAATCACAGTATTTGAATTGCTGTTGTGTATAACGTTATTAAAATATCAGTACTTTATGACCCGAAACTCTTTCCTTGATACAGTTCACGTCCATAATCTAAAGTAAATATTTGTTCTTTAATATGTTTCGGTCATGTGACTGCGGCCATGCAGCAGCACCGCCTTTAGTCGACGAAATCAACCCCAGGACCTATTATTTGTAAAGTTAGTAAGTACTTATTCTATCCGTTTCTTTTGCCGATCCAGAAAGTTACGGGGATGTTAACAAACCACCCCAAGTTGTCAAGCGATAGTCAGGGATCAAACACACACACACACACACACACACACATATATATATATATATATATATATATATATATATATATATATATATATATATATATATATATACGACGGGTTCTTTCAGTTTCCGTCAACCAAATCCACCCACAAGGCTTTGGTTTACCCTAGGCTATAGTAGAAGACACTTGCCCAGGGTGCCACGCAGTGGGACTGAAACCAGAACCCTGTGCTTCGGAGCAAACTTCTTACCCGCTGAGCCATGCCTGCACATATTTGTTTACAGAACATTCGTATAGATTCCTTCTTTGGAACGTATTTTAAGATGTCTTCTATATAGTGATGTATTTATATCTCTGAATAAAGCTCTGACATTGAATTCTGGTTGAAGGAAACTGTGAGACTGGTTGGATTTCTGGCTCATCAAAGCTGTTCCACGTGGTGTGCGTGATGAATGGCTGCTGACAAAGACCAAGAGATGCAGTATACGCGGGGTTTTAATGATCAGATTTGTTTTTAAAATGTTATTCATAAACCGTAAGCCAGAAATCGATTTATGAGTAGCACTTATTTTTAAAACCCTGATTATTTCATTAGCCCGTTTTCAACCTCTGTTAACGGAGTAAAATAACATGTGGTTTCTAGAGTTATTAGCAGCTATTTCTAGCCTGTTGGTGTGGCTTATACACATCCTTTTCTATAATTATATATATATATATATATATATATATATATATTTCTAATGAGGATAAAATTTCTTTCCCAAAATATATTTCTATCGCAAAAAATTTTATCAATGGCCAGCATATTAAAAAATACCTTTAAAGGTTAAATTTATAAATAATTCATAAATGAGGGCAAACGAAAAAATTTCTAATGCCAAATATGCCGAAAAATTGGACATATTGTCCAGTAACCATATAATTTTTTCACAAAACGCACGCTACTCGAAAAAAGGTCGACAGAAATTTCTAAAAACTTCCATTATTACCATATCGGACCGATTTCACAGTTAGCTACTAAAAGCCCTCTCTTCGTCAGTGATACATTTGGCAGAAGAAATAAATGAGATACTCACTCATACCCATGGAAGAAGCAAACACTAAGTCATGAGCACAACTAAGTACCCCAAATACATCCAAAATAGAAATACTCCAGCCCATTCAAGACACGTGCGATTTGAACTGAGGCTCTCAGAGAGTGAGATAGTCCGGAAGTGAACGCTTAAATTTATATCTAATGAGGATAAAATTTCTTTCGAAAAAAATATTTCTATCGAAAAAAAATTTTATCAATGGCCAGCATATCAAAAAATACCTTTAAAGGTTAAATTTATAAATAATTCATAAATGAGGGCAAACGAAAAAATTTCTAATGCCAAATATGCCGAAAAATTGGACATATTGTCCATTAACAATATAATTTTTTCACAAAACGCACGCTTGCCCTCATTTGGGGTACTTAGTTGTGCTCATGACTTAGTGTTTGCTTCTTCCATGGGTGCGAGTAAGTATCTCATTTATTTCTTCTGCCAAATGTATCACTGACGAAGAGAGGACTCTTAGTAGCTAACTGTGAAATCGGTCCGATATGGTAATAATGGAAGTTTTTAGAAATTTCTGTCGACCTTTTTTCGAGTAGCGTGCGTTTTGTGAAAAAATTATATGGTTACTGGACAATATGTCCAATTTTTCGGCATAATTGGCATTAGAAATTTTTTCGTTTGCCCTCATTTATGAATTATATATATATATATATATATAATATATATATATATATATATAATATATATATATATATATATATATATATATGGACTGCACTCACCGCATTGCAGCTCTGGTCTCGTCCCCACCTAATCCTTATCCTACACCTATTTAACCCTTTTTTGCTCTTCGTTATTCTTCTCACACCCTTCCCTCTCCTTCTGCGTCCACTCCTCCTTCTTTCTTTCATTCTTCTCCGTCATCCGCCAAATTTCACCTATTGAATC
This sequence comes from Octopus sinensis, assembly GCF_006345805.1. Lineage (NCBI taxonomy): Eukaryota > Metazoa > Mollusca > Cephalopoda > Octopoda > Octopodidae > Octopus > Octopus sinensis. The sequence continues at coordinate 9,209,593 of NC_043014.1, read as the reverse complement.
TTAAACCCTCGGATTTTCACATCATAATACTAGGGACCACCTACTTCCCATTTAATGATGGGGCATTTAAACAGCTTGCAGCAGAAATGCACAATGCTTTTTATTACGATTAGTTGTTAAAGTGAAAATACTGCAGAATTGTGTCACGTGATCCAGTGGCTTGCAAAACTAGTTGCATGTATTGGTCGATTACTAAGTTACCCCAATCGTGTGTTTGCAGCATCTGAACAACAAACATTTTCCAGTCACCGCATTTTCGAATATCCTGAAAAAGGGAACTTCGCCTCGAAATATAGAAATACAAGGTACAACTTCAGCTTTGTTCTGTTTCCTTTTCATTTTGCAATTTACTTTGTAACTTCTCACATGGTTCCGGCTTTACACAGCTACATTCTTTAAAGTTATACCGCACAATATTTCACAAAAAACTACCTCATACATACACAGGTAAGAGGTTTGCAAAACAGAGTTTATTTTACCAAGGTGCCTCTTGAAAATCACCTGAAGTGACATATCTGCACCGAGGTGTATACCCAATCCATCTGTGCAGTATTCCACCCACGAGTGATCGAAACTAGATGGGCCGAAACGATAGTCGTGATCAAGAAAGATTCTCGCATCTTCCATCTTCTGTCTCTCTCATTAACTACATACCGAACGAACACCAAGCCAGCGAACTTGCTTTAATGGCAAAGTACCTGGTGTACACCCTACAATTTATTACATACTTACTATATATATATGTATATATATATATTATATATATATATATATATATATGTATGTATGTATATGTACATATAGACTCATACTTACGCACAATTATATATGATTGTATGTGTGTGTACATGGGTGTGATCGGAGAGGGATGGGTTGCGCCTGTGTATTTATGCATGTGTGTGTGTGTGTGTGTGTGTGTGTGTGTGTGTGCGGATTTGTGTGGGAGTGTGCAATTGTGTGTGTTCGGTTAGAGTCTTTCTGAGTTCAGATACCAACTGGAGTTTTCCTGTCTCTCAGACTAAATGCTAGTATGTCTGGATATTTAAAAACGTTGTTTCCTATTTTAGAATTACACAGAGAACACAAGACAACAGAAAACACAACACAATTACATACAAAGATCTCAAACACTAATACCACAGTTAAGACATATCGCGTGAGAATGCACTCGATTGTCGGAGATCTCTTCTGTAGTTTACAGAAGAAATGACGTAATAATTCTTAAAAGATGATTCGCGTCATTTCTCGAAATTCAAACTTGCTCTCTTCGGAACTCCAAAAACTGAATTCAATGAGAAAATATCTTTTTACAACTGTTTTCACTGTAATTCATATAATGTACTTCTATCCTTTGGACTTAATTTTCATTGCGTTAGTTAATTTATGGATAGTTTTCTCTGCTAGATAGTCCATGCTACGTTTATGCTAATGTATATTTATCTATTTATATGAACAAAATCTCACACAAAAGTATTATTCCGCAACAGAGGCAACATTTGGTCGCCATATTTTCTCGTCTAATGCGTTATTTCTCTCGTTACTTTTATCATTTGGACTTTATTTTCATTGTGTTATTTACTTAATGCCTAATTTCCTCCGCAAGGCAGTACATTATTTTTTTATTCTGTGGTATATTTATCCATTTGTATGAGCAAAATCTCCCTCAGAAATACTATTTCACGCCAGAGGTAACGTTTGGTGGCATATGTTCTCTTCTAATTCGTTATTTCTGCAGTTTGTTCACGTCTCCTCATTTTAACACTAATGCTGTTCTATAACATCATGGCCAATCAGAGACACAGGAATTATTATGATCTCGATTATCGTCCCGCATTACCAACGATCGTTGAAGCTCGTGATGAAAGCTTGATGCAGAAAAAAGCGGAAGCAAAAGACTTGAAGAAGATACAAAAAGTAAACCGATGTGCACTCTCACATTCACAAGAATCGCAAAAGTGTTCCCTATTCAAATCATGCTGTTCTAAAAAAAAGGAAGAGGATCCAGAGGCTTCCCAAAAATGCACCGACAGTAATATTTGATCCAGAATATGCCTGAACGTGATATTTCAGAATATCAATTGGTGTTATAACATGATGGACGAAGGAGGTTAAAATGTTTGGCCCAAAACAGAAAGCATGATATACATTAAAATGTGTTGATGAATACGGTAAAACGGCAGATGGAAAATCGAGCGATATTGTTGATGGAATACGAAGGGAAATGTCATCATTCATATGAAAGAGTTGAAGCAAATATGTAAATAGAAAAATATAATCATAAAAAAAGTGAATTGTGTTCCTTTGATTTCACTCTCAGCACACTTTGGCATTAGGTGTGTGTGTATGTGTGTGTGTGTGTGTGTGTGTGTGTGTGCTATAGTGTATTCGTAAGTGTCTGACATCTGTGTGAGTACATATATATATATATATTATATATATATATATATATATGTATGTGTGTGTGTAACTATAAAATGAAGATACTCATGTACTTCTAGCTACACGTGTGTTTATCTATGTATCCAACTATATATATATATATAATATATATATATATATATATATATATATGTATATGTATATATATATATGTATATGTATATATATATGTATATATAAAATATATCTATATGTATATAACTATATATATATATATATATATTATATATATATATATGTACGTGTAATTTACTCCTCCCGTATGTGTGTATTTTATAAGAGAAAAGCATGTAATAATTTAACTAGAAAAAGGATCAACTTCATACACGAACTTCTGTTTGTTTATGGTATGACAATAAGTGAGTTGTATGTGTTATTTATTTATCAACACACTAATGGCAATTATTTAATACTCGTCATTTAAATACGTAATTTAATCCTTTTTGAATGTAATGGCAAATTAAGTTATTGCAGTATACATGTTGCATTAAGAGTGAATATTTCTTTATAAAGAATGTTTTTTTTTAGCTATATTTCTGGGTGCATACGCAAAAAGACCTGCTTTTTCTCCCACAAATGATGCTCATTCATAAAGTCTGCCATGTGAAAAGCATGGTTCTCCAAGATGCAATCCAGCAACTTTTAGTGTTTGGCCTTGACTTTTATTAATGTTCACGGCAAAAGAAATTCGGATAAGAAACTGTAACCGCTTAGATTGGAATGGGACATTAGATGGCATAACTAGTATGCGAAGAGGGTGTAACCTTTACCATATCGAGTGAGAATATTTGCCTCAATGCAGTTCATCATACGTTTGTACAAAATTAACCTTGTACCATTGCATAATTTTGGTTGAGACAAATTACTAAATAGCATATCAGGAGTCCCTTTTTTTTTAGCTAAAAACAATAGGGAGCTGTACCTGGTAGTTCTAGTAAGTTCAGAAATTCGATGGTGTAGTTAACATAATCCTGATCATCACCAACACTGTCAATTGAGTTATAAGTGAACACTTCACCCGGAAGTTTATTCAATAGCATATTAATAATGCTATTTACAGCAACATATTTTGGAGCAAAGATAGGTCGCTCACAGATCTAATCTGTATTGTTGTAGTTATGAAGAAGATTTGGAAAGCTTTCTGTCACCAAATCATCGACGGAATCAGCTGAATTACATATTGGACTGAGTGTAAGAAACTCTTCTTCATCAATTGAAACTTTTTCGACCACCGACTTTCAAAAGATGCACTGCAAATAGTTCAGCTGATTGATATCTTGAAAGCCTCCATCTCATATTTGTCCAAAGATGAATTTTGTTTCACTTAGTGCCATAATAGAGAAGATTTTATTGAGGAGCTCATCCACTTTTGATCGTCTTGGAACAACTGGTAATCTTTGTCAGATGTTTCCTGATAATAATACTGTGATATTTCCCATCATAGAATTACAATTATCAGCGTCTCATAATGTCATGCCAACAACTTTAAATTTTTTTTTTTTTTTTTTGGCTATGGTACATTTGCCCCAGACAATTAAGTGAGATCTTTGTATTGCTCACCCATTCCGGAATTTCTAGATATATTACAAACTGAATCCTCTTTGTTAGATAAATCTAAAGGTAAATTGAATGTCGAATGGACAATCCGATCTCTGGTTTCCTGCGATCCCAGAAGTAGCAGTAGCTAACGCTATTTTATTTTCTTGACGAACTTTAGCCAGGAGGAACTTAATTACAAATGTTTTTCCCAGAACCTCCTGCAGCATCTAAGAAATAAAGTCATTCAATGTTATTGTTAATACTTTCTATGACAGTGGAATATGCATGAGGTTGATTAGGTAGAAGCTTGGGAAGATTATCATATATGTACATGATCAGTTCCTCCATATCATAGGAAATTCCCCTCACTATTTCAGTGGAGTTAAAATATAGTAACAGTTCTTTATAGAGCACCCATGACATAGGGACAAAAAACACGTTACCGTCCAGCATTGTTACTATTTATATCACGTTTTGAGACTTTATATCTGTCTATCTATTTATCCATCTATCTATCTATCTATCTATCTATCTATCTATATATATATATATATATATATATATATATATATATACATATATATTGGGTTGTCCGGTAGGTTCGTGCCGATTTATAGTAGCTTACCTTTCGACTTACCCTACCATGCACCTTAATTCTGGTAAAAAGGTATTTTCAAGTTAAAGGAAAGATGGAGACGCATTGTGCAACAAAATGGTTCATATTTGGTTGATTAAAAATGTAATGGCAAGTATTTATTGACTTTTTTCTTTCCTTTAAAATTCGGCAGGAACTTTCCGGACAACCCAATATATATATAGTGAGAGATTTAAAATAATAAGGGTGGAAAATTGAATATTAATTTGATTAATATCAATTTAATACCAGTGGTATAGCATATAGAAAATTCTGAAGATTCAGAAAAATTGTATTACATGCATATAAGAGGGATGATCACTAAGTGGACATCCATATGCTAGAAGTTGACCCCCTATGGTCTTACCACTAAGAAAGGAATGTTCTCAAGAAAATTTAGCAAACACTAGAACGTAAGCGAGCAAGACAAAGGAAAAGTTTCGTTGTTACGTAATCACTTACGTAGGTGTTTGCTAAATTTCCTCGGGAACATTCCTTTCTTAGAGGTAAGACCACAGGGGGTCGACTTCTAGCACATGGATGTCCACTTAGTGGTCATCCTTCTTATATGTACATATATATATATATATATATATATATATATATATATATATATATGAGCACTCTGTCAGGTACGAGCACAAGGGTCACAGCTGATGCGATCAACGGAAAAGCCTACTCGTGCAAGTGGGTGAGCACTCTACTGACACTTGTGCCCGTACCAGCGTGACACAGAGCGTGGCAAGGTTGGCCCTTTGAAATACAGGTACTACTCATTTTTGCCAGCTGAGCGAACTGGAGCAACGTGAAATAAAGTGTTATTCTCAGGGACACAACGCGTTGCCGGGAATTGAACTCACGACCTTACGAACGTGAGCGGTATGCCCGCACTTATATTTATACGTATGTTCCTATATCTGTATAGGAACCCCTCGTATATGGTTGCGTATAGGAGGAAGAGACCTTCTTCGTTAATGAACGACCATGGGATTGCACCTAGAAAGTTACCCTCCGAGGCACAAGTCTGGTCAAGATTGCTTGTGGAAGTCCAGCAGTCGCCCATGGAAACCGGCCTCCCCTCTCCACGCCACCAGTGTTATCCAAGGGAAAGGCAAAGGGGGCCGATACAGCAGGGCACCAGTGACGTCGCAATTCATTTCTACAGCTGAGTGAACTGGAGCAACGTGAAATAAAGTGTCTTGCTCGAGAACACAACATACAGCCCGGTCCGGGTATCGAACTCACAACCTCACGATCGCCTTCACATTGTTGCGTATATTCAAATATCTATATGTGATGCTACCGCACTTCTTTTCTTCGCTAGTTTAATGATGTTCATGTCTTGAACCCTTAATTCTCGTTTACAATTACGGCTCCTTCAGCAGGGTTATTTTCTTTTCTGTCTTTTACTTGTTATTTCTTCCCATATTTTAGCAGCATTTACCATTTGAAAAACCTGTGAATATTGCGTATGACAGCAGAAATTAAATTGAACTTTAAATAACTGCAATTACTTGCTACAGCGATTTCATTTTAAACCAGAAACTAAACGATTCGTCTCCGCTCATATGACGCAACGCTAAGATAATCAAAATGCCTGGAACCCGAAAGTTTAACTGCAAATTACATAGATTTTAACACATAGATATTCGATTCTAACATCGTTGTATCTCGAAATTCAAAACGAACGCCTAATAAAACCTTAATTTTCAATTCCCTCACATTCTTATTTTCTGAAGCCCTAGGATATGAGATCTTAAACCATGATAGCTAGATTAAATTACGTACAGTATTTTAAATCCACCATTTTAATATCTTCGTTGTTGCTATTTTTCCACTCCACTGTTCCATCAGGGTTTCAGTCACATCCAGTCATACTTTGATTCTCGGAACAAAATAGATATTTGCAATAAGAGTCAGTAAATTTGCTCGATATCATCTGTTGTGGCATAAATTTGAAAACAGAATCAAACCCCTCATTAAACCGTTCTAATGTGTCTTGACCCCTTATCGACGTTACGGGTCGGACCACGTCGCTGTATTTACCCGGTGCGTATCGCCACACACTTCCGGAGACTGACGGCATCGATCGCGCCTACGTCCACGTGTACGTGGGCCATACCGCGAGCTTAGTCATACGCGTAATTCTAGGCACAGGCGTAGCTTTGTGGTAAAACGATTTCTTCCCAGGCACATCGTTCCGGGTTCAATCCCAGTGCCCGACATCTTGCGAAAGTGTCTTCTACTACAGCCTCGGGCCGACCAAAGCGTTTTGAGTGGATTTGGTAGGCACGAAATTGAAAACAAGCTCATCATATATATGTATGTATGTATGTGTGTGTATGTATGTGTGTGTATGTGTGAATGTATGTATATGCATGTGTATGTATGTATGAGTCTGTGTGTGAGTATGTGTGTGTATGGATGTGTATGTGTGTACATGTGTATGTGTGTGAGTATGTGTGTGTATGGATGTGTATGTGTGTGCATGTGTATGTGTGCATGTGTATGTGTATGTCCCACCCCTGCCGCTTGACAACTGGTATTAGGATGGACATGTCATACGCATATTCATAGGCGCAGGCGTAGCTGTGCGGTAAGAAGCTTGCTTCCCAACCGATAGAATAAGAAATTGGATTTTAAAAAAATAAACCCGAGAGTCGATTCATTCGACTAAAACACTTCGAGGCGATGTCCCATCCTGGTCGCAATCAGTTGACTGAACATATAAAAGATAGTCGATACAACAAATTCAACTGGATATTTGCAGCTGATAGATTTATGGATTAAGATATCTTTCCAAGGCCCATAAAAGGAAAACCTTCAAAATATGAAAAATTCAAAGGTTACGAGTCATTTCAAAATTGGCTGTTAAACAAATCATTGTCATTGGAGCAGTAACAGGTGTGTTAGGGAAAATGGTAAAATCTCCTCACCCGTAAATCCTAACATGAGAGAAATACCCCCGGCTCTTCTATATCGCCTTTGTCAAGATCAGTCACCTCAGGGACCGCTCCTCTCCACACACATCAATATGAAGGGGCTCACTCCCTCTCTATAGATTTTATACTCAGACAAGAGTTAATGACGATGACGCGGGAACGTTATAACTGTCCAGTACGGGATTGACTTCAACAAGATCATATGCGATAGAAGCATCTGAAATATATAGCGATTGCATGAGTGTTTGATTTATGGTCTATAATAGTCCTTTAATTGTTTCAATCATTTGACTGCGGCCATGCTGGAGTACCTCCTTTAGTCGAGCAAATCTACCCCAAGGACTTATTCTTTGTAAGCCTAGTACTTCTTATTCTATCGGTCTCTTTGGCCGAACCACGCTACCCTCGACTCGGACGCGATTACCCGCCGAACTTAAGCATATCGCTAAGCGGAGGAAAAGAAACCAACCGGGATTCCCTAAGTAACGGCGAGTGAACCGGGAGAAGGCCAACGCCGAATCTCGTCGGCCGCGCCGGTCGTCGAGAGCTGTGGCGCAAGGGTCGTACACGGTCGATCGTTTCGCCCGGCTAGGTTACGTGGACGTAAACACACCAGTATCGGTTGTCAAGTGATGTTGGAGGGACAACCACAGACACACACAAACACACACACACAAACAGATACATATATGCGACGGGCTTCTTTCAGTTTCTGTCTACCAAATCCACTCACAAGGCTTTGGTAGGCCCGAAGCTATAGTAGAAGACACTTGCCCAAAGTGCCGTGAAGTGGGACTGAACCCGGAACCATGTGGTTGGTAAGCAAGCTACTTACCGCACAGCCACTCCTGTGCCTAATACCCAAAGAATACATTAATGGTACAGCAAAATCCGAAACTGTCGTTATAAATACCATGCTGTGCATGCCGTATATGATGTTCGATCGAGTGCATGATCAACAGGAAATTAACTGCCTATGGTTGTAACGTAAATGACCGCCTGTAAATGTGAGATTGAGTTTTTTGACAGGTTTTAGTTTAAAGGATTACATTTGAATGCAACATATTTATGAAAGCACGTCTGTTTGTGAATTATTTTCTACATAACCTTATTAATTATACCAGAGAAAAAATTCTTTATATATTCGACCATGTCATCATTTCGTAATTATAGAGTTGTAGGTAAAGTCTTCGAAACACATTCAAACGAAAAATTACAGCAATTTGAACGAGTAAAAATTCAAAAGCATTAAAAGAAAAATAATTATTGACTCAACTTTGAAAACGGATAACTTTTATGTATGGTAAATAAATGTAGCTAGATCTATACACAGCTACAATGAAAGTAAAGAGAAGCCACACTGTGTTCTCTTATGAAAGATTCTTAAGTCAAAGTAAGAAGCCAGCCAAATTGCACGGATATTTACGAAAGAATTATAAAGAAATCATGAACAGGCGCAGCCGTGGCTATTAGGTGAAACGTTTGGTTCCCAAACTCATGGTT
>NC_043014.1:9190536-9193036 GCF_006345805.1 Octopus sinensis | reverse complement strand
GAATTTGAACTCAGAACGTAACGACAGACGAAATACCGCAAAGGATTTCGCCCGGCGCGCTAACGTGTCTGCCAGTTCGCCGCCTTCTCTATTGTAATATATTGGTGCTAATGAAAACGTAGCAAGTTATTTATGCAACTGCGCAAGAGCCAACAGAGCATGAATTCAATATTTCTCGATGGCATAGAATTGAAAATTGCATTTTGAATATTGTATTCTGTGAACGATACTTATCTCAATTTCATTCTCTCCGTAGATTGTGTATTTTCGCAGGGTACTAATTAATCCACAATGTACACAAGAGTGGTACGCAACCTCATAACATCTCTGGTGAAGTCTTGTTATTTCTCAGGTTTCTCCATCCCAGATATCCATTCTATGACATTGCAAAGGCACGAATCTTACGCTGCACCCTATTACTTTTCTGCACAATTGTAACTAGCATCGTTGCCTGCCTAAACTATTTAATTATTCTTTGTAGAGAAATTCTATAAAATCCTGTAATCACGATTCTTCATAACTACAATTTGGCTCGTGAACATACCACTTTTCCCTTACGTGTTAATTCAAATCCATCTGACAACCCCAGACATCATTCTTCACTTATAACAGCCTCGTTCGTTGAATGAATTGGCTGTATGGTTCCTACACTTTCCAGCCATTTGTCATATCGTTCTTCTTTGATATTTCTAATAAGAGCTGTGTTTCTATCATCAGCATGAACAAAGTACTTTTATTAAACTCAAATTGAAGGTCTTATACGATTTTACGCTTTTAATGGAAAACTGCATCCATTGCCTCTTAGGAAACAGAGCTAGCCGATATTAATTTAGTGCCATGTGCTTTATTATTATTATTATTATTATTATTATAATTATTATTATTGTTATTATTATTATTATTATTGTTATGAACTGGTCGAATCGTTAGCAGGTCGGGCGAAATGCTTAGTGGTATTTCGGCTGCCGTTACGTTCTGAGTTCAAATTCCGCCGAGGTCGACTTTGCCTTTCATCCTTTCGGGGTCGATAAATTAAGTACCAGTTAAGCACTGGGGTCGATATAATCGACTTAATCCGTTTGTCTGTCCTTGTTTGTCTCCTCTGTGTTTAGCCCCTTGTGAGTAGTAAAGAAATAGGTATTTCGTCTGTCATTACGTTGTGAGTTAAAATTCCGCCGAGGTCGACTTTTCCTTTCATCTTTTCGGTGTCGATAAATAAAGTACCAGTTTCGCACTGGGGTCGATGTAATCGACTTTATCCGTTTGTCTGTCCTTGGTTGCCCCCTCTATGTTTAGCCCCTTGTGGGCAATAAAGAAAAGAATATATTACAACAGAACTGAAAACTGTCCCAGTAGCTTGCCCAACGTTAGGAAATATCAATAGACAATTATGTTAGTTAGTTAGTTAGTTATTAGTTAGTTAGTTAGTTAGTTTTGGCTCAAAAGCAAATAGCAAGGCCATGTAGGGGGACATGGAGTTAAGTACAGGGTGGTGTTCATGTAAAGAGTTCAGGCCACTTGAGGTCCAGGGAGCTTTGAACAAGCGGTCGTCGGCATCTTCACACCATCTCATCTGGCAGCTTGTTCCACGGATCCGCCACCCGGACGGAGAAAGCTCCTCTCCTTCGATTGAGATGAAATCGTCGCAGGTAGAGCTTTTCGGAATGACCCCGCAGCCGACGCTCCGGAGCAGGAGTGAAGAACAGCTCTTTCGAGAGGTTACACTTCCCGCTTATGATGTTGTGGGCGAGAATGAGATCACCACGGCGGCGGCATTTTTCAAGAGAATAAAGTCGAGCGTCCTCAGCCTTTCTTCGTAGGACAAATTTTTGAGACCATGAACCAGGCGGGTAGCCAGCCTCTGGACTCTTTCGAGGTGCTGTATGTCTTTGAGGAGATAAGGAGAAGAGGCTTGAATCCCATACTCCAATATGGGTCTCACCAGCGTGACATAGAGTGGCAGGAATATGGCTGCTGTGAGCACTCCGAATGACCGTCGAATCAAAAACAGAATTCCGCGCGCTTTGTTGGCAGCATGGACGCACTGGGCCGAAGGCGAAAAGGAGGAATCCACCAAGATACCCAGGTCCTTTACCTGATCGGTCCTCTCCAGCAGCAGACGACCCGGCTCGAAATCAAGTTGAGTTGCAGGAGTAGAGCCGACAGGCAGATGACAGCACTTTGACACGTTCAGACACAGGTCCCAATCGTTAGACCACTTCCAAATTTGGTGGAGGCATCGACGAAGATCCTCTATACTACCGCGAGGAGCGACCAGTTTGATATCGTCGGCAAATAGAAGGGTGTGTTGCGTGAGGTCGTCGGGCAAGTCATTTATGAAGACTAAGAACAACAAGGGCCCAAGCACTGAACCTTGAGGCACGCCACTGCTCGCACTGGAGATGTCGGACCGCGAACCATTAACTTGAACTTGGAAGGAGCGATCTGAGAGGAAGGCACCAACCCATCGTACAATATCCGATGGAAACTATATGCTGAA
>NC_043014.1:9165536-9185536 GCF_006345805.1 Octopus sinensis | reverse complement strand
AGCAAAAATTAGTAACGCTGCGATGGACTGGCGTCCCGTCCAGGTGGGGGACACATACGCCATAGAAACCGGGAAACCGGGCCCATGAGCCTGGCTAGGTTTTAAAAGGACGCATTTATTTATCTATTTATTTATTTATATACTATGGAAAGGAATGTTGGCAGTATCCTACTACCGCTAAGAAATAATGGGGGGGGGGGGGAATTTCCTAATCAGAAAGGTCATGACATCGTCTGAAGCACTTTCAAAATAGGAAACAAATGCTGAAATTAATATGTATGTGAATCCTTCATTGACTTGAATTCCAACATACATGACGGTTACTGAGGCTCGAAACGACGGCAGACAGGAGTTAGCTGTCCCCTATTTATCATTATAGGCACGGTTGAATAAAGCAGGGTTGACAAAATAGAACATATGGGGAAGAGGAGTTAAAACAGATTAGTCAGTCGTTTTGACCTGGAAAGATCACAAGGTGCTCTGCTGCATCAAAGGCGCCCCTAACATGGTTTGTTGGTGCTGCACTAAGAAGCACAGCAGGATATCTTGCCCTGAAGAACGGGCAAATCAGACTATGAAATCGAAGAAGGGAAGCAGATGGGACCGACCGCAACGCCTCTAGTAACAGCTTCTACCTGTAGGTGGTATTCAGAACAACAGCCGGTACGTTCTGAGTTCAAATTCTGCTGAGGTCGACTTTGCCTTTCATACTTTAGGGGTTGATAAATTAAGTGCCAGTTACGCAGTGGAGTTGATAAAATCGACTAATCCGTTTGTCTGTCTTTGTTTGTCCTCTCTGTGTTTAGCCCCTTGTGGGTAGTAAAGAAATAGGTATTTCGTCTGCCTCTACGTTCTGAGTTCAAATTCTGCCGAGCTCGACTTTGCCTTTAATCCTTTCTCGGTCGATTAAATAAGTACTAGTTACGCTCTGAGGTCGATATAATCGACTTAATCCGTTTGTTTGTCCTTGTTTGTCCTCTCTGTGTTTAACCCCTTGTGGGTAGTAAAGAAATAGGCATTTCGTCTGCTGTTACGTTCTGAGTTCAAATTCTGCCGAGGTCAACTTTGCCTTTAATCCTTTCTAAGTCGATTAAATAAGTACTAGTTACGCACTGAGGTCGATATAATCGACTTAATCCGTTTGTCTGTCCTTGTTTGTCCCCTCTATGTCTAGCTACTTGTGGGCAATAAATGAATAAGAAACGTTAGCACGCCGGGCGAAATACGTAGCCGTATTTCGTCTGTCGTTACGTTCTGAGTTCCAATTCTGCCGAGGTCGACTTTGCCTTTAATCCTTTCTAAGTCGATTAAATAAGTACTAGTTACGCACTGAGGTCGATATAATCGACTTAATCCGTTTGTCTGTCCTTGTTTGTCCCCTCTATGTCTAGCTACTTGTGGGCAATAAATGAATAAGAAACGTTAGCACGCCGGGCGAAATACGTAGCCGTATTTCGTCTGTCGTTACGTTCTGAGTTCCAATTCTGCCGAGGTCGACTTTGCCTTTAATCCTTTCTAAGTCGATTAAATAAGTACTAGTTACGCACTGAGGTCGATATAATCGACTTAATCCGTTTGTCTGTCCTTGTTTGTCCTCTCTATGTCTAGCTACTTGTGGGCAATAAATGAATAAGAAACGTTAGCACGCCGGGCGAAATACGTAGCCGTATTTCGTCTGTCGTTACGTTCTGAGTTCCAATTCTGCCGAGGTCGACTTTGCCTTTCATTCTTTCGGGGTCGATAAATTAAGTACCAGTTATGCACTGGGGTCGATGTAATTGACGTAATCCCTTTGTCTGTCCTTCGTTGTCCCCTCTGTGTTTAGCCCCTTGTGGGTAGTAAAGAAATAAGATTAACTGAACCAATTAGTACAAACCGACATGCAGTTTCTGGTACACCAGTTTCAATGAGCTGGACGTCTGAACCGAACTAGGACCCATCTGAGTACGAAGATATTCTATTCGTAATGGCTAAATAATTATATAATTTACTTACACTAAACCAAGAGACTCATATAAATTTACAGATAAAACTAGAGACCGGTAAATTCTGTGAGGTGATTTATTTTTGTTCTTTTATAATAAAATATCATATATCAACATTATCGATTTCAGGGAAAAATTTATGGTGACCTACGGTTAAATCCAAATAAATTATATTCATACGGATTTCTATTCCGTGACTTGAAGAAATATTACACCAGGGATCAAATGTATATTTCCGAAACCCGTATCATTGGCTTCAAAAATATTCACATTATGTAACGTAGTTTATGGAAGTGAAAAATTATGTATGTATGTATGTATGTATGTATGTATGTATGTATGTATGTATGTATGTATGTATGTGTGTGTGTGTATGTATGTATGGGGAGAGTTCACGAAAAAAACAAAAGACGAAGACAGGTGGTGTACAAAACAAACAGATGTATTAGTATAACGCTCAGGAATTGAAAATGTCTTTTACGTTTCGAGCCTACGCTCTTCTACAGAAAGGGACGCAGAAAAAACATGGAGAGAAACAAGGAGAGAAAAAATGTGTGTAGTGGCTACCGATCTATCATGGCGACTGTATGCATGTATGCATGTATGCATGCTTGTATGTATGTATGTATTATGTATGTATGCATGCATGTATGCATACATGTATGTATGTATGTATGTATGTATATGTATGTATGTATGTATGTATGTATGCATGCATGTATGTATGTATGTATGTATGTGTATGTGTATAGCCGTGTGCACGCTTGTTTATTACTTAAGAGATTGTGATTTTCCTGGGTAATGATGTCATATTTGTTTATATGCTTTATATTTCATATGTTCTATATTTGTTTTGCGATACTCCTGCATCTACTGGACAACTTAAGTTCTCGCGCGGCAGACATTTCACCGTTCACCAGTTTCGTTAAAACAGAATGGTGTGTCCTATGCATACGTAGGAACAGAAACACAAACACACACACACACACACAGACACACACACACACAACACACACACACACACACACACACACACACACATATATATATATATATATATATATATATATATATATATATATATACGCATGCGTACACACCCGCCAGATCTCTGGACATTTTCAGTCTAGCGAATTCATAATGAATTGTTTGTCTTGCTAAAAAAAAGAAAGAATTTTCTATGCTTCAATAATTTTTTCTTTCTTTCTCTCTTCACCTCTCTCTCTCTCTCTGCTTCTCTCTTTGTCGTTCTCTTTCTCTCTCTCTCTCTCACTCTCCTTTTACCCGTACACACACACACTCACAAGATGTATACATGTATATATATATATATATATAATAATTATAATAATAATGATGATGATAATAATAATAATAATAAAAATTTTTAAAAATTATAATAATAAAAATAGTAATAATAATAATAATAACGATAATAATAATAATAATATATAATAATAATAATAATAATAATAATAATAAAATAATAATAATAATAATAAAAGTGATAATAATAATAATAATAATAATAAAAATAGTAATAATAATAATAATAATAATAATAATAATAATAATAATGATGATGATAATGATAATAATAGTAGTAATAATAATAATATAATAATAATAATAATAATAATAATAATATAAGTGATAATAATAATAATAATAATAATAAAAATAGTAATAATAATAATAATAATAATAATAATAATAATAAAATAGGGAGTATAACTTCAAACTTACAGGGGAAAATTCAATTTAATATTAAATCAAATTTCACTATATAAATATATAATATAAAAATTAGAAAAAAACACCATTAAGTAATTCAAACAATGATAGACATGAACCAAATCATAACCAAAAAAATTAAATATTATTATAAAACATATAACTAGATCACAAAAAGTACAAAAATGAATAATCAGTATATAAGTAATATATATAGGAGCACTCCGTCGGTTGCGACGATGAGGGTCCCAGCTGATACGATCAACGGAACCGCTTGCTCGTGATCTTAACGTGCAAGTGGCTGAGCACTCCACAGACACGTGTACCCTTAACGTAGTTCTCGAGGAGATTCAGCGTGACACACATTGTGACAAGGCTGGCCCTTTGAAATACAGGTACAACAGAAACAGGAAGAAAGAGCGAGAGAAAGCTGTGGTGAAAGAGTACAGCAGGGTTCACCGCCATCCCCTGCCGGAGCCTCGTGGAGCTGTAGGTCTTTTCGCTCAATAAACACTCACAATGCCCGGTCTGGGAATCGAAACCGCGATCCTCCGACCGCGAGTCCGCTGCCCTAACCACTGGGCCATTGCGCCTCCACATATAAGTAATAAGTATTATAAGTAAAAATATATAAGATTCGATGATACGCACTTCAACATTGAAATACTGGTTCTACTCATTTCTGCCAGCTGAAGCAACATAAAATATAACGTCTTGCTTAAGGTTACAACGAACCACTGTGATTCAAGCTCACGGCCTTACGGTTGTGATCCGAAAACCGTTGCCATTAGACGAACTCGACTTTCGTTTTATGACAATGCACAGGAAATATGAAAAAGACCATAAAATGCCAGTGCTCAACACATGACACGGACGACAAGGACTCATATAACGTAAGGGTTTCAAATTTTGCGACAAGGCTAGTGATTTTGAGAGAGGGGATGAACCGATGTAATCGACCCAGTTTTCAACTGGTATTTATTTGTATAGACCCCCGAAAGTACAAAGGACAAATTGAACCCCGGTGGAATTTGAAATGATTTTTTGTAATTTTGTCACAGGGGTAGAAATTTTGGGGGAAGTGATAAATCAATTTCATTGACCCCAGTGTTCAAATGGTACTTATTTTATCGACCCCGAAAGAATGATAGGTTAAGTCGACCTCGGCGGAATTTGAAATAATGGTTTCTAATTTTGCCACGAGGACATCAATTTTTGAGGAGGCGATTTCATTGACGCCAGTGTTAAGCTGTACTGGATTTTATCCATCGCAAAAGGACAAAAGGCAAACTCGACCTCGACGGAATTTTAACTCAGAACGTAGCAACGGGCGAAATAACGGTAAGCATTTCGTCTAGCGTGCTAACGATTCTGCTGCTTTGCCGCCTTATGGACACACGTAAAGCAAATTAATAATTGTACAGAGGTTATTTCTATTTCAATGAGTTGTTATGACGTTTTCCGATACAGCCGTTAAGGAAAAAGTAATACGTGTTACACGTTTACTTTTGCTTGTTTCAGTCATTTGACTGTGGCCAGGCTGGAGCACCACCTTTTTAGTCGATCAAATCGACCTCAGGACTTATTCTTTGTAAGCCTAGTACTTATTCTATCGGTCTCTTTTGCCGAGCCGCTAAGTTACGGAGACGTAAGCACGCCAGCATCGGTTGTCAAGCGATGTTGGGGGGGACAAACACAAACATACACACACACACACACACACACACACATATATATATATATACATATATATACGACGGGCTTCTTTCAGTTTCCGTCTACCAATTCCACTCGCAAGGCTTTGGTCGGCCCGAGGTTATAGTAGAAGAAACTTGCCCAATTGCCACGCAGTGGGACTGAACCCGGAACCATGTGGCTGGTAAGCAAGCTACTTACCACACAGCCACTCCTACGCCTGTTAAAAAACTATTCGCTACTTAGTATTATGTAAACCACAAGGATAGGATACGTTTCCTTTTATCGAATAATTACAATTCTTTAATCGAACAATTACAATTAGATGGTGGCATTTTGCCCTATATGGAAATAATTAGTTACTCTACTAGACCACTGAAGGAAGGAGAGTGAATTCTTAATAAATAATTAGAATGCTTAATATATAAATAAATTTATTAATCCAAAGTAAAGATTACAAAAATTTTTTTTTCAGAAATTGCATTAAAAAAACAGATTAAGCCCTATGGCAGCTTGGCTGACTAGGGCAAGCTGGTAGGATGTAAAAAAAAAGGTAAATATATATATATATATTATATATATATATATATATATATATATAATAGAAATATTAAAATTGCTAAGTCTCTCTAAAGGAGATTACGGCAGCGTTACTGGAAATTAATAGTTATCGCCATACTTATATAACAGTCTTATAAATATAAGACTAAAGCTGTCGCTGATTAGCTCCAAGAGGCCTCCGCCTCAAGCTAGCTATTTGACACACAACCTGCGTCCATTATAAACCTTCGAACAGGGGAGGTCAGCCGCTTCATCCTGCCAGTCAGACAGCTGCAGACATGTTTCAGGGTATTTGCCCTTTATCAATGCAGTGTAGTCAGACCCAGCAGGTGTCGCCACTGACTGTCCCTGTTCGAAGAATCTATTTATATATATATAAACCCTAGTTAAATAATTTGTTTTGATAATATAATGAAATAGTTTTGAAATACCACTTTTGGTGTTAGTATTCTGGTTCAAACAAGGAGACCATACGACTCCCTAAATCGAACGACTAAATCCAATTGCAATGAAAGAGTTAAATAATAAATATACCAATTTATTTTAATTCTTGTGGATATTGTAACGATTTCAGTCTATTTCTTCTTATCAGATATTTGTTAGCGCTCAAGTGTCCTACTGGGGTGTTCGACAAACCCGCTACTATAAACTGTAATAGAAATTGCTGACAATAGTTTGTCCTTTTAATCAACGTTTTAAGGCGGCGAGCTGGCAACTAGGCGGCGAGCTGGCAGAATCGTTAACACGCCGGGCGAAATGCTTAGCGGTATTTCACCTGCCGCTACGTTCTGAGTTCAAATTCCGCCGAGGTTGACTTTACCTTTCATTCTTTCGGGGTGGATAAATTAAGTACCAGCTACGCACTGGGGTCGATGTAATCGACTTAATCCGTTTGTCTGTCCTTGTTCGTCCCCTCTCTGTCTAGCCCCTTGTAGGTAGTAAAGAAATACGTTTTATGGTCTGTGTAGTTATTTGAGTACGTTACATTCATTGGCTATTAATGTTTCATCTTCTCACCAGGGCAAAATCAAAAAATGGATAATTTCATTCTTTTGTGTGTAAAGAGGTAAAAAATATCAAAAAAGGAGCGAAAATATTTTTAAGAGTAGCAAACTTGGAGAACGCTATATAAATGCATTTATATATAGGAGGAGGAGTGAGAGTGTCGTACCATTAAATCTGAAATAGCTAGGTTAATAAGAGTGTGTCGTTCAGCCATTTTTCTATGTTTGAAGCTATATATTAATGCACATTGCTTGGTCGCATCAAGCATCTATAATTACGTAATTGCTGAGAAAATACTTGGAGATGCACCTGCAAAGGACTCACATGTTTACTCGCTTATCAAATACGCTGTACGTTTGAAATATATTTTCTTCGGTGATTCGTCTTCAGCGTAAATTTCTAACAAAGTTGCTACCGTTCATTTTATTTTAATATTTTAATATCTGGAAGGCGGAGAGCTGGCCGAAAGGTTTGCACGCCGGGCGAAATACTTAGCGTTTATTTCGTCTCTCATTACGTTCTGAGTTCAAATTATGCCGAGGTCAACTTTGCCGTTCATCCTCTCGGGATCGATAAATCAAGTACCAGTTGCGTATTGCGGTCGATCTGATCGACTGGCCCCTTCCCCACCCCACCCCAAATGCATACACACACACATGTATGTATGTGTGTGTATGCATGTACGTATGTATATGTATACATGTATGTATGTGTATATATATTTGCATACATTTATGTATATATGAATGTATGTATGAATATTTGGAAGGTGGCGAGCTGGCAGAACCGTTAGCATGCCAGGCGAAATGCGTAGCCGTATTTCGTCTTCTGTTACGTTCTAAGTTCAAATTCCGCCCAGGTCGACTTTGCCTTTCATCCTGTCGGGTTCGATAAATTAAGTACCAGTTACGCACTGGGAGTCAATGTAATCGACTTAATTCGTTTGCCTGTCCTTGTTTGTCCTCTCTGTGTTTAGCCCTTGTGGGTAGTAAAGGAATAGATATTTCGTCTGTCTTTACGTTCTGAGTTCAATTTCCGCCGAGGTCGACTTTGCCGTTCATCCTCTCGGGGTCAACAAATTAAGTACCAGTTCCGTACTGAGATCGATCTGATCGACAAGAACCTTCCCCACGCCACCCCAAAAATTTCGGGCCTTGTGCCTAGAGTAAAAAAGAATTTGGTTAAAGGTGGCGAGCTGGCGGAATCATTACCACACCGGGTAGAATATTTAGTGGCATTTCGTACGTCTTCAAGTTCTGAGTTCAAATTCCGCCGAGGCCGACTTTGCCGTTCATCCTCTTGTGGTTGATAAATTAAGTACCAGTTGCGTACAAAGGTCGATATGATAGACTGGTACCTTCCACACCCCCACCCACCCCAAAAAATTTCGGGCCTTGTGCCTAGAGTAGAAAAGAAGGCGGCGAACTGGCAAAATCGTGAGCACGCCGGACGGAATGTTTAGCGGTCACGTGATATGTATGTACGTATGTGTGTGCGTGTCTGTGTGTCACTGTGCCTGTTTTCCCCCAACATCGCATGACAAGCATTGTTTGTGCGTCTACGCCCCAGTTTTCTAGCTGTTCGGCAAAACAGACCGATACAATACGAACTATGCTTTCCTCGACTTAAAAAAACACCCTTTAAGGCGGTGCTCCAGCATTGCCACAGTCTTAAACAAGTAAAAGAATTAAAGAATAAGTTCATTGTAATGTAAATATTTGTTCTGTACTTTACCAACGAGGAAGGATTATGGTTACAACCTACTTTAGCCCCATAGTATAAATTCTTGTGTTTTATTATATAAGCAGTGCATTAACGAAGAGTTGCTTCAATTTTAGTGACTTAACTGTCATGTCTTGCTTTCCTTAATTTAATTTCTGAGCTCTGTAAACAGGAAGTGATTCTAGGCTAAATCCCAATATTCAGCCAAAGTGAAAGAACGGAATGTCAAATCTAAGGTTCTAAAAATGTCAGTTAGTGCAAACACACGTCGTGCAAATCCTACTAAAAACAGAAAAATCATCGGTATTAGCAAAAGATTAGTCATAATCACATGCTTCATTTGAAGCCTACGCTGGATGTGAATACTATATCAACAGTCGATAACAATTGTACAAAATGTCGGAAATTGGGAATTCGTAGTTGATTACGTTTCTGCGTAATAAAAGCTGGAAACAAATTACTCTTGCGTTATAGTTTCTGTTCACAGTAAGTAATAAATAGAGTAGATCTATCAAAGAGGACAATATATTTCGTATGTAATACATAGCACATTCGTCGTGATACAGTCATAAAATTTGAAAAAGAAAACCATATATATTCACTATGGAATTCATAGAACGTGTGCAACCATTCTGCGATATGCTACTTATATCAAAATGAATGGTATTATATATATATATATATATATATATATACCTTGCTTAGAAATCACATGGTTCCGGGTTCAGTCCCACTGCATGGCACCTTGGGTAAGTGCTTTCTACTATAGCCTCGGGCCGAACAAAGCCTTGTCAGTGGATTTGGTAGACGAAAACTGAAAGAAATCCCTCGTATATATGTATGTATGTGTGTGTATATGTTTGTGCATCTGTGTTTGCCCTCTCAACATCGCTTGACAACGGATACTGGTGTGTTTATGTCCCCGTAACTTAGTTCGGCAAAAGAGACCGATAGAATAAGTACTAGGCTTACAAAGAATAAGTCCTGGGGTCGATTTGCTGGACTAAAGGCGGTGCTCCATCATGGCCACAGTCAAATGACTGAGACAAGTAAAAGATTAGGTGTAATATATGGCAGTTTCTGTATTCTGATTAATATGAATGTATTACAGGTGTGTCGCAATCTTGCAATATTGTTCTTGAGAAGATCTCTGTTATACATTGCTAGTGCATGGAATCAAAGTATTAATGGTAGCAGACGAGGAATCTCCAATACCGGTAGTGGATCTAATGTATCACGTAATTTCGGAAATGTTTGCGCTTCATGAGCAGCATGGTGTCTAAATCTGTCTTCCCCTCATGTATAGATAAACAGCAACTATTCAGGTACTCGTGTCGCAATCAACTGCTAGACCGGACAACTCTTCATCAGCTGGAGTACTGCAGCATTACGGCACTTTTATAATACTTTCATAAGTAGGTTTAGGTTTTGTGTTATAACCAATCAGCAATAGTACTGCCAACTGAATCACTAATAGCTGATGCTTGTGTATGTGCTTGTGCTTGTGTGTGTGTGTTTGTTTGTGTGTGTGTATGTGTGTGTGTGTGTGTGCATTAGTGTGTGAGTGTAAATGCAGGGTTGTATGTATGTATATAATTATGATGTGTTCGTGCCTTTGTGTATTTACAGACAAATTTTAGCCCGTTACATATATTCTTTTATTGCTTTGTTCCTTTATTCGTTTCAGCCCAAAGGCTGTGCCATGCTGGAGCACCGCCAATATCATCAACTTTTCAATGGCCATTCTCTTGTTATTGGCTTTTAGAGAAGGAAAGAGTTTGATTATTTACCCTGATTTAGGTTCATCTGGAATCTTCCCCTACTCCATATAGTTCTCTCAAATTTCTTAATTGTAAGATTTTCATATACTAACTATTGCAGTAGCCGACCCTCACCCTAGACAGGCTAGAAACTTTGTAACCATGCTGTGAGATCCATTTTTAAAGTTGGTATAACTTTCAATGCCAAAGTTTGATGACAACCCCTCTATGCTCGGCCATATGTATATCACTGTATATCTCTCGTCTCTTCGTTCCAAGGAGTTGTGTCGTAATTCTTTCAGTCTCTCCCAGTAGTTCAGCTGTTCCATCGATGAGACCTTCTGGTGTAGAACCGCTGAACTGCCTCATACTCTGCTATTATTTCGACTATGTCGGAGGAACACATTTGTGAGCAGTACCACATATATATACCACATACACATTCGAGCGATTTATTAATTATTTCAACACCCAGTCATAATGCTGCAAAAGCTGTGTAAGTCAGCTTCTTCCTGTGCAAAATTCATGCTGGGTGTCAAGGAGAAAGCCATTATCTCCTCGGAACGTGATCAGCTTACTCCTGGCAGCGCGTTCCATGACATTATTAACAGACACGTAATTTGCATTCGCTCTCCTACCTCTTTTATGTATAGGACATATTATGACAAACTTTAACCTTCTGGGAAATCTCCCATCAGCAAGGAAGCTGTGGTCTTGCCAAAACCCTTTTGCATTTGTTTTGGAGGATTGCCGGAAATCCATTGTGGCCTCTGGATGAGTTTAATCTCATTTTATGAATGGCTGACATTACCTCAGTTTCCTGTATTTCGATGTAGTCAATAATCAATCAATAATTGCCGAAGAACACATCAGGTTTAACTATTTGCTGAAAACACTTTTGTGCACTTTCAGTGAGCCATTTTCTTCGAACTATGGGACTAACTTTTCCCGTACTATCCACAGGTTAAAATCATATCGGGGCAGTAAGAGTTTATATACAAAAATGTATGTATATTTATTATGAAATGAGAGTCTGTATAAGAGCTTTGTGGAACTGTCCACAATTGAAGTAAAAAATAAAATGGCATACCTTTTCCATTTGACATTTTTCTTACAACTACGGGTTTCGGAAACCCTGATTACACTCATTATGACACATACGTTTCTCACTCAAACAGCAACCGACGTAAAGAGAACGGCACGAGTCAGATGGTCACCTGCTAGAGAATATTTGATTTGTTTAATAATGTTACAGAATAGAAGGCTATGGGATCAATGTTTTTTGTGTACTTACGTCCCAGAAATTTAACGTCTTATTTCAAAGGCAATATCTTCAGCTAGGGATTGAAACTGCCTTATGAAAACTGTCTGTTCAGCAATGATGAAATTCATTATGTCGCCCAATCACATCTACCTACTTTTCTTCCTCCGATGATAAACTGTGTTATATATTGATATTAATTTTAGAGAAACGACCTTGTCTCGAAAGGACAGGATTCCGAACATTCCTTATGACACGAGGTTTCTATCTAGGTGTACTTTAAGTTTCCATGTTGAAAGACAATGGTTGGCTGAATCAAAGTAGCTTTTCGAAAAGACCGATATCTACAGCTTAAAAAGCAAACAGTATTCTTACGTAACTCGAAATGGGTTTTATAGACAACAGATAAGTATTCTGCAAATAATTAACAGTTTTTAAATGATGAAAATAATGTATAGCAAGAAATAGCAACCAATTAAGAATTCTAAATCGTAAATAAAAACATTCTGTTTTAATTTGTGTGTGAGTGTTTGTGTTTGTGCGTGTGTGTATGTGTGTGAGTGTATGTGTGTGTTTTTGTTTGTGTGTGATATTTCCAGAAGATTACTTTATTTTTTTAAGAAATAACATTAACGAAAAACGTAACATTAGGTTGCGTAAAACAAACATATGTCCTATGGTTCAGGCGGAAACAATTAAAGATTAATTGCTGCTTTAAAAAACATTATTTTTTCCAAGTTTTCATTTAATAATTGGTTACCAGTAGCGGTATTGCATAGGAAATGATCTTGACATCAATTTTTATCTTAATTTTTAATTTCCGCCATAACGAGTCTCAGCTAATTGATGCTTTCCAAATTGATTATCTTTCAATATTAGTTTTATAGCATTCTGTTTATATAGTAATAAAGTGAACTTTCGAAAGCATTTAATGATATTTCTGTACATTACATATATGATTGTTGCTGTTTATCTCTTTTAATGAATCCATGTGAATTTGATTATGGAAATGGCTTATTTTGCGAGCATTAGTTGGCTATTAATATTATCCTAAATATCAAGACTTGACCGGTTATTGGTTCACTTCCGATTGTTAAAAATATATTTGCGATCGTCTATTAATGATTTCTTCGTCATTTCTATAGAATCCTGTTATTTATCATCATTTATAATGTCAATCAAAAACTTTTAATCTGTATATATACATACCTAAACACACACACACACAAATAATTCTTTTTTCCATCTAGTTTCGGTTCAAGAGCTGTGGCCATGCTGGGGCACCGTCATTTGGTGTTGCTACATAATTTTACTTCACGATTTTTTTTAGGAATTGACGTCCCGGGTGAGATCAAAGCGGAAAAGGATCCCATCAACTTTAAACGGAGTCTGGATAGATTCCTTCAAAGAATACCAGATAAGCCACCCATAATTGGATACACCACCCAACAAGAGAACTCACACTTGAACAAAATTGATACAACTCACCCAACAGAACTCACTACTTGAACAAAACTCGACTTAAACAGGATTCGAATAATCCTATCAGGTGGTGCTATTAAGTTAGACATGGCCTGGACCAATCTTTGGTCGAAACATATCTAAGTTATATATATATGGAGTTTGTTAAGCTGTGTTGATGTTTACAATTCTGTAAATAATAATAATATCATTTTATAGATGTTTTCGATCTAATTTGGATTCTTTGCCATCAAATTTGAATTCATTGCAATCAAATTTGAATTTTTCATTTGGGAGATAATAGAAAAAGAATCATTCGTTTATTATCTCAGACCGGTCGACTTAATGAAGCATCTTTTGGTAGAAGTTATCTCAATGTTCATGTGTTATTTCATCGAACTTTTCAGATATCAATTGGTAGGCTCTACTGGACGAGTTAGATAAGATAAACATGTATTCCCTCACGGCTGCTTTTTTTTTTCAAGGCTTGAGCACCAATTGAAACTTCAAACTTGATTGCAAGGAATTCAAATTTGATGGCAAAGAATCCAAACAAGATCGAAAACATCTATATAAGCTTAAAGGTCATAACCGACCACCGCGCAATGAATAAAGAAACTAGTGTGTGTGTGTTTGTGTTTACATACATACATACATGCATACATACAAACACTTGCAATTCAATACGCTAATCGGGTAACAATGTATACACACACACACACATATATATATATCACTGTGACCGACCAGGCTATCAGATGTTGCTACACATCGCTAGTCACAATGCGCTTCACATTGTTTTAGCCTTCAAATGACGCCACCCTGCTGGCTAAGCGAGCAGGCCAACAGAAGAAAGAGTGAGAGAAAGTTGTGCCGAAAGAGTACATCAGGGATCGCCACCACCACCCTGCTGCAGCCTCTTGGAGCGTTAGGTGTTTTCGCTCAATAAACAGTCACAACGCCCGATCTGGGAATCTACAACCTATTTCTTTATTACCCACAAGGGGCTAAACATAGAGGGGACAAACAACGACAGACATAGGTATTAAGTCGATTACATCGACCCCAGTGCGTAACTGGTACTTAATTTATCGACCCCGAAAGGATGAAAGGCAAAGTCGACCTCGGCGGAATTTGAACTCAGAACGTAGCGGCAGACGAAATACAGATAAGCATTTCGTCCGGCGCGCTAACGTTTGTGCCAGCTCGCCGCCTATCTACAACCGCGAGTCCGCTGCCCTAACCACTGGGCCATCGCGCCATTACGCCATATATAATATATATATATGAAGTAATGTATAAATAGATAGATAGATAGATAAGTTTCTTTATTGGCCACACAGGGCTGCACACAGATGGGACAAGTTACAAGGTAGAGCTTTTCTTTTGGGGGATGAAAAAAACAAAAAACAAAAGAAACAAAAAAAGGGGGTGGCGTAGGTTTTCGATCAAGAGGGATCGTAAAAGGGAAGAAAAAAATAAATAAATAAAATAAAAATGAAATAGATAGATAGATAGATGGTATGTAGATAGATAGATAGATAGGTATGTAGATAGATAGATAGATAGATAGATAGATAGATAGATAGATAGATAGATAGATAGATAGATAGATAGAGGGATAGATAGATAGATAGATAGATAGATAGATAGATAGATAGATGGATGGATAGATGGATGATAGAGATAGATAGATAGATAGATAGATAGATAGATAGATAGATAGATAGATAGATAGATAGGTATGTAGATAGATAGATAGATAGATAGATAGATAGATAGATAGATAGATAGATAGATAGATAGATAGATAGATAGATAGATAGATAGATAGATAGATACACAGACTTTACAAGATATATTTCATTTATTTGCTTTGCGTTTGCAACAATTGGCAAGGTAATTCAGTACATTAGATTAAAAGAATTTCTAAGATTTTCCTTGAGATCGTCGTTGATTTTATTTATTCTGATATCGTTTGAAATAGCAAGGAGACAATAATCCGAAATTAAATGAAATTGTGTGCGTAGTTGATATTGGAATCTGATAAGGTTCGTGAACCAACTGCAGTGAGATCTACCTCCGTTGTTTTATATTTCCCTGGAGGGTTTTCTACCACATTTCGTGTAGTATGATGTAATAGGTTCAAAGAAAGGGCCAGTAATACATTATAGATTAAAATAATAATATAATAATAATAATAATAATAATAATACCATAATAATAATAATAATAATAATAATAATAATAATAATTGTGTAATCAGTGCTCAGGTGCACTACAACTCATCTAAAGTGTATATATAATCAGGTGTAGTTTCGGCGGATTTCGGAAGCATGACGGGCCTTAAGGATGCAGTTCATGGCAGTGTCATTACTACTCTCAAAGTGAGTTATGCAGTCGCCAAAACACAAAATTCCAAATTTCTGGAAAAGTCGTTCCCGATGCAATGAGTCTGGAAGAATTCTAAGTTCTTTTGGTAAATAAATTCCTTGTTGGCGTCGCAAAAATATTTCATTAAGATTGATAGGGAGAATGGTTGATTGAAACCTAACATTTCTTAAAACGGTTAGCAGTAGTAAGGCGTCTTCAGTCTAAGACATTTTGCCTCCCAACAATTTCCTAGCTTGCAAGAAATTGATAAAATGTTATCAGCATCTTTGTCGCTCGGTAGCTAACCAGAGTTATTTAAACGTCAGCGCCATCTCGGCTCGCCTCCGTAAAGTATTTATAAAGGTGAGCCTTTGTATGCACAGCTAATATTTCCCGTGTTACTCATCTCAATATACTTGTCAAGCAGTGCTGGGGCACACAAACACAAACAGACACACAAGGATGCACAGACTCACAAACACACACCCAAACATATACTGACAAACACACACACACGTGTATAAGGGTGGAGCGAAAAAGGTACTTTTTACACAGGTTTTCCAAATATGCAACTTTTATCCCGGTACATATATTCTTTTATTGCTTTATTCCTTTATTTGTTTCAGCCCAAAGGCTGTGCCATGCTGGAGCACCGCCTGTATTGTCACATTTTCAATGGCCATTCTCTTGTTATTGGCTTTTAGTGAAGGAAGGAGTTTGATTATTTACCCTGATGTAGGTTCATCTGGAATCTTCCCCTACTCCATATAGTTCCAAGTAGATTTTCTATTGCAAAATTATTTCAAAACAACTGTGTTAAAATCAGAAGACCTTAAATTTATATCTTCTGTTCTCCGCAGCCCACTTGAAAATTTGAATAATGAGCGAAAAATAAATTTATAACTCGCTTGCATTTCTTCATTTTATTTTTGCAATCATTGTGACGAATTTAATTTCGTTTGCAACATCATTAGAAAACAAGACTGTTAAAATTCTAAGCTCTCTAATTTATATCTTCAGGCTCCGCAACGATCTTAAATTTCGAAATTATGTGAAATAGAGAGACTTCTCGAATCCGTTTTTATTATTTTTAATACTAGGTCACAAATTTATGTGTTACACGTGGTTTAGATTACACACAGATTAAAATAAAATTACGTGTATGCCAAATTTTGACTCTTCACACATTTTGGTGATAAAAATAATTAACATCCCAGAATCCTTTGCTGAAGTAGAAGCGTGACCGTGATCTGACCGATTCTTTCTAATCAGCCTCTGAACATTCTATTTATATACTGCTTCATGTTTTCCGCCAATGATCAATGTTTGATTGCCCATTGATACTGTAAATAATTTTGTTCTCCATGTGGTATTTTTTTTTGTCTCTACTTCAATTGCAGTTTCAGTTTTTAAGGGAGTTGCACTTACAACAGGAAATGTGAAATCTTTTTATGCATTGTTCATAAACATATTACACTTTGTGACGCATATTTGCCATTTGAATATGGCTAACCCCTAAGGGTAGATGCTACTGTAGTTTGTAGCCCCCGGAAGATACCTCCTCCAGCTGGCTATAGACACACTTTCTGTGCCCTATCAGTATTTGTGAAGGGAAGTCATCCTTCCCGTCTTCAACTTATGATACACCGGACTCGAGTTTCAAGGTATTGACCTATCATCGGCGTGTGACAAGCATAGTTGTCGACGAGAATTCAGTTTCCCTCACAAATACATATACTTTTTCCAGTGTCGATTGACACTGATATTGAAAAAGTGAAATCAAACAATGATAAATCTCAGAGCAAGTTATAAACAGTAGCGGTAACACATCTTGACGCATATTTGCCATTTGAATATGGCTAACCCGTAAGGGTGGATGCTACTGTAGTTTGCAGCCCCAGGAAGATACCTATATTACACTTTGTTTGAGACGATGGCATATTTTTTCTATGTTTCACAGATGTTGGTAATGCTAGGTACTTTAGATAAATGGTTAAGATTTTCGGTTTAACTGACTCAATCGTAACACAAGGGACGAATGCTTTTTGCCAAAGAAGACAGATCTTCTCTGCTATAATCCTGACAATTTATTTAATTGAAAGATCTTTCTTAACAACATTCTTTTCTTTTTGTCGTTCAAATAAAACACGTTTTATTACGTCCTTGTTTGTTGGCAAAATTCCCTCGCTAAGATCACATGGAGTACCAAATATTGGACATACAATTGGCTTATGAGTCATCACTAAATTTAAACAACACTAAATTTAACACTATCATTAATTTTAATAAAATAGGCTAAAATGAAAGTCAAAGCAGAAAACTTCACTGACTTGCGATATACGTCCACAGGTAATGACCGTAGCAGCGACACTGGAGTTCACACTCTCCTTCTCATTATGGATCACACTCCCTTTTTTTATAGTCAAGATATTACTCAATTGTATTGAAACTAAGGTATACAGCCTTTTAAGGACACCATATTTACGGTTCTGCATTCTGCTATGTACAAATATGTATTCTTTACGATTTCCTATCCATGTAATCAAAAACGTTGAACAAAACAGCGATTTTTAGAATTTTCAATTGCTTTGCGGGGCCTGAAAATATATATCTAACCGCAAAGTTCTTTGTACACATTTCCTTTAACCCCAATTTGCAATATCGATTCTTGATTACCAATTTCGAAAGCTACTTTTTCACTGCCTACCCCCTAATGTATACATACTTATTTATTTATATATATATATATATTATATATATATATATATTATATATATGTGTGTGTGTGTGTGTGTGTGTGTGTGTGTGTGTGTGTGTGTGTGTGTGTGTGTGTGTGGTGTGTGTGTGTTTGTGTGTATGTATGTATGTATGTATGTAGTATGTATGTATGTTATGTATGTATAGTGCGGAAGTTTACGAAAAAACAAAAGACGAAGACAGGTGGTGTACGAAACAAACAGATGTGTTAGTATAACGCTCAGGACAACGGGTTTCGTTCAATTTCCCTCTACCAAATCCATTAACAAGGCTTTGTTTGGCCCAAGGGTATAGCATAAGGCACTTGCCCAAGGTGCCACGCAGTAGTGAAAATGAACCTGGAACCATGTGGTTTGGCAGCGAGCGTCTTACCACACAGCTACGCCCGCACTTGCGTGTACCGCTTCTATCGATTTCACGGTATATTGCCTTCAATTTATACCTGACACTGACCACACATTTAGAGTGCAGCAGTATTGTAAATTTTACTTCTCATAGTTTACTCTTTACTCTTTTACTTGTTTCAGTCATTTGACTGCGGCCATGCTGGAGCACAGCCTTTAGTCGAGCAACTCGACTCCGGGACTTATTCTTTTGTAAGCCCAGTACTTATTATATCGGTCTCTTTTGCCGAACCGCTAAGTTACGGGGACATAAACACACCAGCATCGGTTGTCAAGCAAGGTGGACAAACACAGACACAAACACAGACACAGAAACATATACCCACACATACAAATATATATACATATATACGATGGGCTTCTTTCAGTTTCCGCCTACCAAATCCACTCACAAGGCTTTGGTCGGCCCGAGGCTATAGTAGAAGACACTTGCCCAAGGTGCCACGCAGTGGGACTGGACCCGGAACCATGTGGCTGGTAGACATGCTACTTACCACACAGCCACTCCTGAAAGAAATTGTTTAAAATTTCTTTACCAGTTTCTTGTTTTTATACAGACCTGTAGAAAACGCGATGTGTCGGATTCGTTTCGTTGACATTGTCAGATGTCACTCGCACAGGAAAAAATAAATAAATAAAGTTACAAGACTAGTTGAAATGTCAATTAAAATCTGTCTAGAGAACAGTTGATGATTTTTCTGAAATATATGTAAGAATGAAATAATTCGTTACTCGCCTTCTCGTCTGAATTACCTAAGCTTTTTTATCTACTTTAGAAGCGTATACAACAAATCAATACATACTATTATCTCTACGAGTTTATTAACTGTAACCCAAAGCAAATTACTTTTCACTGAAAGTATATATGTATAGTAATTGTAGTTAATATCATTTTCTGCGTTGGCGACTGATTACATTTCTATCTC
This sequence comes from Octopus sinensis, assembly GCF_006345805.1. Classification (NCBI taxonomy): domain Eukaryota; kingdom Metazoa; phylum Mollusca; class Cephalopoda; order Octopoda; family Octopodidae; genus Octopus; species Octopus sinensis. The sequence goes on along the minus strand of NC_043014.1, from coordinate 9,165,892 downwards.
GTGCACACAATTAAATTCTAAAACTTTCTTGAGAAAAAAGAATTTCTTTTTCTTGTTTCAATAATAAATACAACATTTACGTGGTAGATAGAAAAACAAATCTCATTTCCCGGGGGTTAATCTACACGAATTGTTAATTTATTACGATTAAAACATCATTGCCTCATTAGTTTTAACGAATTATCTTGTCTGAAATTATTTGACCAACTAGGTATTACCTATGTTGAAGGCGATATCAAATCGCAAACTTTCTGCCAGTTTCAACAAATAACAACAGTGAACAATAAAGACAAAGTTTAGACAAACGAAGTTAATATATATATATATATAAATATATTATATATATATATTATATA
>NC_043014.1:9151483-9162936 GCF_006345805.1 Octopus sinensis | reverse complement strand
TGGTAGACGGAAACTGAAAGAAGCTTGTCGTATATATGTATACATATATGTATGTATGTGTGTGTATCTATATATGTTTGTATGTCTGTGTTTGTCCCCCCAACGTCGCTTGACAACAGATGCTGGTGTGTTTACGTCCCCGTAACTTAGACGTTCGGCAAAAGAGACCGATATACTAAGTACTAGACTTACAAAGAATAAGTCCTCGGATCGATTTGCTCGACGGTGCTCCAGCATGGCCGCAGTCAAATGTCTGAAACAAGTAAAAGAGTAAAAGAGTAAAGAGAGTATATATATGAGGGGGTATGGCGTGTGAACCTGAGTTATAAATATGTAATCCATTTTTTCGATGTGTGTCTTCAGTAGTGGGTAATATAAACCTCGTCTTGTGTACGTAGTGATATCCTGGAGATGGTATGAGTAAGGCGTCATTGTTAAGGGGCATGGTGTCTACCGGAAGGTGAGGTAAGTATGGTGAGAGATGCGACATGAATATCAACAATATCATTTCTGTTATAGGCATAAAGCTTGAAACTTGTCGGAAGGAACCAGTCGATTACCCCGTTGCTCAAATTGTACTTATTTCATCGACGCCGAACGGATGGAAGGCAAATAGACGTCCGCGGAATTTGAACTCACAACGTAAAGAAGGATGGTATGGCGCTATGCATTTTTCCCGGGGTGCTTACGATTCTTCCTGCTCGCCGCCTCATCTTTTTCTGAAGTATCCCAACAATAACCTGTCTGAAATTTCAGCACAGGAAATCCCACATTTCCATGAATTTCCTCTACGCTATTTCATTGAAAATCAGCTGGGCCTAATTCAGAACTGAAATTAGAAATCGTCGAAGCGATCATTTGGTTGAGCATATTTTTACATTGAGCCATCAGTAAATTTGAACCATCTTCCATTTGAAACTGTCAGGTTATTTCAAATTGATGTATTTCCAATTATGTACAAACTTTAGGCGGTAAATTCTTATCAAGCTTGTTACTGCTTCTAAATATTAATAAGTTGCATAGCATATCGAAACACCTATGGCTACATTTTAGTAACCGTAGAATTTATCTCTCTCTATCTCTCTCGCTCGCTCACTCACTCCATCTATCCATTTATTGTTCTCTCTCTCTTACCTTTACTGCCTTGTTCTGCTACCTAACCTATTATTTATCCATAGTCACCTGGTTAAGCTCACCCTCTTTCATTCTTTCCTCGTGTTCCTTTCTTTCTCGCACACGCTCTTCAGGGTATTTTTACTTCGTAATTTAGATTTGCTTCCGAAGAAAAGGATGCTCGAAATGTTAATAAACACATATGCTGACAGGGAACACAACTGATTTTCTATACTGGTTTATACAGCAGACCTATAAATGTTGCCTCTCGTAAGAACGGCACGTAATACGAATGCTTCCACCATACACTTGTTAAATTTATTCCACCAAACATAATATATATGTATCGAATATTCTGGATATCTCGCATCTGTTTGTTTATTACCCACAAGGGGCTAAACACAGAGGGGACAAACGGACAGACAAACGGATTAAGTAGATTACATCAACCCCAGTGTGTCACTGGTACTTAATTTATCGACCCTGAAAGGATGAAAGGCAAAGTCGACCTCGGCGGAATTTGAACTCAGAACGTAAAGGGAGACGAAATACGGCTACGCATTTCGCCCTGTGTACTAACGTTCCTGCCAGCTCGCCGCCTTAAAGTATTTTACCTATTTCTTTACTACCCACAAGGGGTTAAACACAGAGAGGTCAAACAAGGACAGACAGACGGATTAAGTCGATTATATCGACCCCAGTGCGTAACTGGTACTTAATTTATCGACCCCGAAATGATGAAAGGCAAAGTCGACCTCGGAGGATTTGAACTCTGAACGTAAAGGCAGACGAAATACGGCTACGCATTTCGCCCGGTGTGCTAACGTTTCTGCCAGCTCGCAGCCTTTATTCTGGATATCACACATGTCGGCTGGGGTTACTAGACTGCATTATAAATTCAAATCCAATAATTATGAATAGGTCAATTGAACCGAATCGTAAATCTCAACCCGTGGCATTGAACTCTAAAATTTAATCAACTGGAAAAAATCAATCCCTCACTTTCTATTAATTATTGCAACTTTGAAATGTTTACTCTGTATGTCCTTTGTCATCAGCACAATCGCTTTGATCGAAGGATCGATGAGCACTAAATATTAGATTCATTACCGCATTAACACAGCTTTATTTCTTTCGTTGTTCTAACTTTCATTCTCTCAGAATGGCATTGTTCCCATACTCGTTCCGATTTCTTGCTCGTGTGCCAACGTTTCTCTCTAATCAGAACAATGAAGTGATAGTAACTTCATTCCGTGATTCTTTTCAAAGTTATACATTCCAATCAGCAGTTAAACCGCAACAGACTCAATCGATCTGATAGAAATTGCAACAGAGCTTATTGTAAAATACATCCAATACTCTTTCAGACAAGGAATCGAGAGATATTCGACAATGAAATATCAGACATATGACAAGATAGCAATGACTGCGGTGCTTTTTATCATACAACATCACGAACAGAAAGGCTATATAAGCGGATAAGCTCTTGAATGAACAATAGCAGGCTTATAAAGAAAGCTAACGCTCAATGGCTTCATGCGAAGTAATTTTCCAATCATATGCTCAGTAGGGTGGAGGCGCGCGTGGCTTAGCGGTTTGGGTGTTCGTCTCATGATCGAAAGATTCTGGTTTCGTTTCCTTCTTGAACAAAGCACTTCGTTTTACGTTGCTCCAGTCTACTCAGCTGGCAAAAATGATTAATCATGTGAGGGACTGGAGTCCCGTCCAGGTAGGGAATCTATATTCCACGAAATCCGAAAAAACCGGTCCTATGAGTCTATATGCCGCAGGAATAAGCGTTATTCCATCTGTATATTCTGTAGAACTAAATAATATCTGCATCCTCAAGCAACTCAATCATCATTGAATGATATTATCCACGATAGCCACATATAAGGCTAAATGTTATCAAAATTAATACCTTCAATTCTTATTCCAAATCATATGCTATACTTAATATAGACTACGCGCGTTTCATGACAATGATGAAATCAATAAAATCATTGTGAATAATGATTAATCATAATAAATAATGTAAATAAATATAGGCATTTACAATTATATTTAAATATCTTTATATATAAAACTGTAGTTGTGTGAGTGTCTGTCCCCTTCGATTTAGATTCCTAACTACTCCCACATTTTGCAGTGCAGTTTAACCAAAACCGGGTATCTTATAGTCGTCATTCATATCGAGCCCTTCTGGGTATTAGCGCGCGTCTACGATGAGTCTACGATTTTAAAAATAATTTACCATCATTTTTTCCATTTTCATCATGCATATTTTTTAAAGGGAAGTAACTCTCTAAAAATGTCTACGATGAGTCAACGATTTAAAAAAAATTTACCATCATATTTTTTTCCATTTTTAATGCATTTTTTTGCTATTTTTGGTATAAAACTCTCTAAAAATGCTGTATAGTTATTTCCTTACAAACCCGAGCAACGCCGGGCGATACTGCTAGTATGATATAAAAAAATTAACATTCTGAATGAGGATTGATTTCATTAAAATAATAATTTCAAGGAATAACGTTTCCAGTGGTTACAAATTTGGGCACAAGGTCAGCAAATGTAGAGGTGGGGTTACATCGCCCCCACTGCTCAAATGGTCATATTTTTATCAACATCAGGAGGACAAAAGGCTAAGTCGACTCCAGGCAGCATTTGAGCTCAGAAGGTAAAGTTGGTAGAATTTAGGCTCAGCACTTTTTTTTCCGGTGCGGTAACATTTCGTTCAGATGGCCATCATAAACGATCGCATTGATAAGAATCAAGTCAGGACGGTTTACTTCAGCTTCGTTTTGATTCATTTCATATACTTGCGTTATGGGAGAATCCTGTAGACTCCCACGTAACTGAAAGTGAACTAACGCAGGAGTGGCTGTGTGGTAAGTAGCTTGCTTACCAACCACATAGTTCCGGATTCATTCCCACTGTGTGGCACCTTTGGCAAGTGTCTCCTACTACAGACTCGGGCCGACCAATGCCTTGTGAGTGAATTTGGTAGACGGAAACTGAAAGAAGCCCGTCGTATATATATATTTCTTTACTACCCACAAGGGGCTAAACATAGAGGGGACAAACAAGGACAGACAAACGGATTAAGTCGATTACATCGACCCTAGTGCGTAACTGGTATTTAATTTATCGACCCCGAAAGGATGAAAGGCAAAGTCGACCTCGGCGGAATTTGAACTCGGAACGTAACGACAGACGAAATACTGCTACGAATTTCGCCCGGCGTGCTAACGTTTCTACCAGCTCGCCGCCCTACTATATATGTATGTATATATATGTATGTATGTGTGTATATGTTTGTGTGTCTGTGTTTGTCTCGCACCATTGCTTGACAACTGAAGGTGGTGTGTTTACATCCCCGTAATTTAGCGGTTCAGCAAAAGGGACTTATAGAATAAGTACTAGGTTTACAAAGAATAAGTCTTGGAGTCGATTTGCTCGATTAAAGGCGGTACTCCAGCATGGCCGCCGTCAAATTACTGAAACAGGTAAAAGAATAACAGAATAAAAGAGTGAGTAACGGATTTCAATAAATAAAGAATGGTGTGAACTGTCTACGGTATTTGGCAGTGTTGGTCGACAGTATTGGTTACTGTGTTAGTGCGAAGTGTGTTGGTATCTACATTCGAGTAGTACGAAGTGCGTTCTGGGTGAATATAAGATTTCTGCGATAGGTTATTCCGGATAACCATATTCCAAATATTTATTTGGGTAATACTATTTTACACCGGACGTATACACGCAGATCATAGCAACTTCTTTAAGTCATTGACGTAGAATATCACGTGATTTTTTTAATTACAATGGCAGCTGTTTTACATCCTGAGGCTGCATCCAGTATTCAGAAGTGTGATATTTTGTTAAATAACTTTCATCGATCAATCAAACCCGTCCTAACATTCAATTTGCTGCCTTGGATAATCAATCGCTCGAACCACGAATGATGATCTTTGTAGTTATATATCCGTGGAGGCGCAATGGCCCAGTGGTTTGGGCAGCGGACTCGCGATCATAGGATCGCGGTTTCGATACCCAGACCGGGCGTTGTGAGTGTTTATTGAGCGAAAACACCTAAAGCTCCACGAGGCTCCGGCAGGGGATGGTGGTGATCCCAGCTGTACTCTTTCACCACAACTTTCTCTCACTCTTAATTCCTGTTTCTGTTGCACCTGTATTTCAAAGGGCCGGCCTTGTCACTCTCTGTGTCACGCTGAATATCCCCGAGAACTACGTTAAGGGTGCCCGTGTCTGTGGAGTGCTCAGCCACTTACACGTTAATTTCACGAGCAGGCTGTTCCGTTGATTAGGATCAACCGGAACCCTCGTCGTCGTAACCGACGGAGTGCTTCCCCAGTTATATATCGTATTCTGGCACCGTTGCCCTTCTTTCCATAAATCATTAATGGTAGTCATGTGCATCTAGTATGCATAGACATACAGAAATATACGCATGCCTCCCAACCACATGTTTCCGAGTTCAATCCAACCGCGTGACCCTTCGACAAGTGCCTTCTACTGTAACCTCGTCCGACCAAAGCCTTGTGACGGGATTTGGGTGAGGGAAAATGAAAGAAACCCATCGAATATATATATATATATATATATTTATTGCTTTTTGAATATATTCCATACAGTCTGTATGTTTTTGGTACTTAATTTCTCAACAAGAATGGAAAAAGTAAACATTGAGTTCTCCCCTAAAGACATCCCCTTACATAGTATATAGATGAATATATTGGCTTCTCATTCATAGGATTAACGATTTCATTAGAAGAATCAGGTGGAAAACGTACCATTTTGATGTCAAACAGAAGAAGAAACCACAGGAAAGAATACCGAAAAGAATTTTAGAAGAATTTTTAAAGAGGAAAAAGTCCACCTCAGAACCCATTCCTGGAGAACTTTGAGAAAGACTTGCTGAATCTTATAGATGATATTAGCTTCAAGGAACACCCGTTAAGATATAACCCTCACCTTAGACACTTAGGAACTTTATTCAGTCAACCCGGTGCAAACATGGAATCCTAGTACCGCAGATAAAACGGGTAATATGTATAGAGTTGATTCGATATTTATAGCAAATTAATTAGGAAGGAACTAAACTCCAAATATAAAATTACGACTAAGAACAATTTGAAAAAAGTTAACCTGGAAATGAAAGGATCATGGAGAAACTAAATTTAACGGATAGAACAGAGCCACTTAAACCGTGTGAGCCCAGGATCAACCTTAAAGAGACACAAAAAAGATTTCTTGGAAAACCCTTCGGTAAGGCTGATCTGTCCAACTAAGTCGGACATTGCCGACTTAGTAAATCTATCCTGGATACTGTTCTACCCCCAATAACCCCTCTTCTCCCCTTAAACCTATGGCTAAGTACGGACGAAGTTCTAAAATGTTTAAAACTCTCTAACTAATTAGTAGTCTTTCCATAATTCAGTTTTCGATATTAATAGTTATTACTCTAGTATTTCCCCTATCTTACTCAACAAAACACTAATATTTGCCATGAACCGCTCCCTCATATCTAGAGAAGAAATCAATATTGTGCTACTAGCTAGGAAGACATTTATAGAATTTGAAGATAAATTATGACTAGAGCAGATATACACTAATTATTTTGATAATACCAATGGGTTCCAGTGATTCGGCTGAGGTAACCAACCTAGTAAGCGCATATCTATAAAATGCATAAGCAAGGATATCCCAGAAATACAGGGGGGTCTATATAGGGATGATGCTCTGTTTGTTATCCCTAGTAATAATAAATCTGTTATAGAAAGATTTAGAAAGAAAATTAATAAGTTCTTTAAGGATTTCAACCTCATATAACGTATGAACCGGGCACTAAAATAGTTAACTTCCTAGATATTACGCTAGACCTTAACTCCAAGCTGCATTACCCATTTAGAAAGGAAGGCGAAATCACGAATTACGTAAAAAAATTATCAAATCATCCCCCAAATATAATTGAATCTTTAGTAAGAAATATTTCATTAAGAATTTCAAAATTAAAATCCAATAAGGATATATTTAACTCCCATTCTGAGCATTATAATGCGGCGTTAACTAAGGCTGGATACAACCAAAAGATTACATTCGTTGATAAGGAGAACTCACGTATTCCTAATGAAGAATTATCAGTAATCACGTAAGCAGCAATACAGACCAAGCCCGAAATAAAAGTAGAATCAAATTAACGGTAAACGCTAATCTAACGTACAGGCCCAACAATTCAATAGAAGCATTGACCAGAACATAGGTAACTCGGATAATATCGAAGTAAATAAACCTAAGATGCACACAAATAAAATTAAAATAATGGTAATAAATACAATACTCCGGTGAGATGAATAGTAATAATTCTACGACCCTAAATTTAAAAAAAAGATATATTATGGCTGAATATTCCTTTCAACTGTGCGATACAATCGGATATACAGAACAAATTCAAAGTAATTCTGGAAAAAAATTCCCTATCTCTCATAGATATCATAGAATCATTTCTAGGAAAACAGTTAGGATTTCTTATTCAACCCTCCCAAATATGTCCACTTTAATAGCTAAGATTAATAATAACAACACATTAAACTAGCCAGGAAAGATAGAAATAAAAATAATAATATCAGCATGAATACCATAGCAATTATAATAATACTACCAACAATAAAAACAGCAATAGTAACTATCAAAACATAGGTGAAATTATTAACCACAGAATGACTAATAACATTAACATTAAGTAATAATAACAATGCCGATATTAATAGAAGTAATAATGTTAATAATGAAATAATATAGAAATAAGGCTAATGGAGAAATAAGGAGAATGAAAATATCAGTGATATCTATAACAACAATATGCAGTCGGATAAAAAGACTAACAATAATAGTAACATTACCAATAATATAAGAAATCATGGTAGGACTTTAGACCTAAATGATGAACAGAAGGATCAATAAATAATAGCAATACTTTAGATATCAGCACCAACTATAGAAATATTAATAACAATAAGGACAATTATACTCATGATAATCAAAATAATAGGAACCTAAGACATCTACCCAGAATAATCCAAACCTGAAGTTGTTCCTCTGTGTGTAAGTGTAGAATAAAATCAATGCCCGGCACCTGGTCTATGCGGGGAAAATAATGTAATCTATAAATGTACCATATCCACGGAGAATAACAAATATTTTTACATTGGATGTACAATTAATTTTCTAGCCAGAGTTAGAAATCACATCTCGTCTTTTAAATACGTCATAAAGCTGGTACCAACCACACTTTCAAACAAAATCTGGGAACTCAAAAATAATAATAATTATTATAACCTTAATTGGGAAATAGTTAGGAGAGCATTCCGTATAAAAATAGTAGGGTTGGTTGCCAACTATGCTCCATGGAGACGTATGAAATTCTAAAGCATAGAAAACATAGAACTTATTGAATACCATATCGAACTAGGTCAAGTTTGTGTCCACGCTAAATTGAAGACTTTAAAATATTTAAAATGATTAGAATATCGTAACTAGATAGATAGACAGATATAACTTGATTTTTACTAGTATAGCACTGCTTTAAGTAGATAACTAAGAGTTTCTCACACTACAGTTATCTTTTTCCTTATATCTGCATCAGTTTTTTTTGAGAACAGGGAAACGAATAGTACTTATACGCTGCTTAATTGAGGCTTTATTTAATTTCAAACTCATAAGTTTAAATCTTAATTTAAATCTTAATTGTAATTTTTAATTTTAATTCTTAACTTAATCTAATTTAAGTAGCATAACTTTAATAAAATAAAATGAGTTACTAAAGCCCCATAATTCTATTTCAAAATTAAATAAATAAGGCTACTCCCTCGGTGAAAATATGATTATCTTCATTATGATAGACAATTCCCTAACACCTTGTAAATGATCTTCTAAGATTTGACCTGTAGTCCGTCAATGTATGAATAATAACGGCACTCCTTAAGACAATAAATGAATAAATTAAATAATAATTTTAATGACTTTTTGATAAGATTATACTTAGATTTTCCTAATGTATTTTCTTTTGATTTTAGTCTCTGACCCCTAAACCCCTGACCGTGTTATCTCTTTAGATTCTCTTTAAATTCATAGCTGATTTCAACAGCAATAATTAGCTGTTTTACTGGTCAAAGAATATTTCTCCTCTAGTTCCTAGATGCCTGTAAATTAAAACCAGACTTGCCGTCTACTAATTCTTGTATAACTAGAACCCTCTTTTTTTTTTCTTTTTCTTTTTTCCCTTCTTTCCCTATTTCTTTCTCTTTTTTCTTTTTCTTTCTTCTTATTCTCTCTTTCCTTTTCTCTTCTCTTTTAGTCCCCCTCCCCCCCCTTTTTGCTCCCTCCTCCTTTATTTTCTCTCTTTTCTTCTATTCCCTTCCCTTTTATGTTCTTTGCCTCTCTAGAAAGCCCTTCAGCCTTAAAAGTTAAATAGCTACAGCCTCTTGTAAATAGCAGTAATGTGATTATGTGGCAAATACCTAATCATATAACAAGAATTGATACCTACCTCATTGTGTTCAACCATTGATAATTTATTGCCTGTGAATATGAAATTCCTCTTCATTTCTCTGGAAATTTACATCTACACCATTGGAAATTGTGCATCTATACAAAGGATTAATTCACCCTCTCTGTAATGCTAATAAGCAGGAATTGAGACCCACCTCGTTGTGATTAACAATGGATAAATTTGTCGTCTGTGAGTATGTAATCCCTCCTCATATCTCTGGAAATTCATATGTGCACTATGGATTAGGTCACTTTCTCTGTGATGCTATTAAAACTTTTTTAAAATTCTGTGATAAGACTGTACATCATCTTTAAAGAACTTTAATGAACTTTGGAAATCTGTTTATGTTACTTAATTATCTACATTACTTCATGAGTATAGCCTCAACCACTAGGATGTCTAGAGAACTCACATGTATTTTAGCTGATGAGTACGGGACACGTTTATATGCTGTAATTTTTTGCAACTTTTAATAAAGCCTGTCCTTGTATGAAACGATTGTACTAAAAACCTATCCATTCTTGTTGCTTATTTCTCGCTTATAATCACCCCACATTACTGTATTGTTAAAACAGTATAGTTTTTTTTGGTGCATCTAAGTTAGGTACCATATTCAAGTAAATTCATTTAAATTAACTTGAATCTTTATTGCTTTTTGAGTATATATATATATATATATATATATAAAATTGATAAATAAAACATATGCATATATACATACATATATGTACGTACCTACACATCTATATGTATATATACATGCAGATATGGGTACAGGACACCAAAAAAACGTCGAACACAATGAGAAACGAAAACATGAACGCTAAACCAAGGAAATGGACATTTTTCTTAACAACGAAAAAATAGAGTACAGGACATACAACACAGGGAAATCCCCTTCTTCAGTCGCCTCTGTTTCACACTACTACTCCTACGCGTATATATATGTATATATATTTATATATATATATATAGTATATATATATATATATATATAATATATATATATATATATATATGTATGTATGTATTATGTAGTATGTATGTATGTAATGGTTGTATGATGTATGTATGTATGTATTTTGTCGGCAAAGTTTAAAAGGCCAATAACTTTAAGGGAGTTTCCCCCGGCGCTCTGACAGGTCTTGGTGCTCAAATTTGACCCATGTTTGCTTTTGTTTGCAGCCATTAGACAAACAAAATAGATCCCAAAGATATGCATTTCTTGGGGTCCTATAATGATTCTATGACGGCGTTGGGTATAACAGTTATTAGTTTATCATATTTTGGTTTTCCAAAATATTCTCAGCTCCCTTCCACCGTCAGCAATCGATCCGCCATAATACTGATCTCCGTATTGATTCATTTGATGATGTTATCATACACTCTTATGTAATACACATCTCCTTCGTCTAGCATATATTAGTTTTTATATCCATGGGAAATTGCAACTGTTTTAGTTGAATTTGCGCCTGTAGCAGTTTATGGGATTCTCGCCCGGAGTTTGTATAATATATATATATATAAACATTGTAAGTACTATTAGCAATCTGGCAACCTAAGAGTTCAGCAGATTTATCTGTTAGTTTAAATATAAAACTGTAATTATAAATGCATATATATATATATTTATATTTCTTTACTGCCCACAAAGGGCTAAACATAGAGGGGACAAACAAGGACAGACAAAGGGATTACGTCGATTACATCGACCCCAGTGCGTAATTGGTCCTTTATTTATCGACCCCGAAAGGATGAAAGGCAAAGT
>NC_043014.1:9108983-9148983 GCF_006345805.1 Octopus sinensis | reverse complement strand
TATGAAATTTTTCAATCTATTTTGCTGCGGTATTGCACAATTGTAATATTCTGCGAAATCTTATAGGTGAAGAGGTAAAAATAAAATATAAAATTGATTAAATGTGGTCTTTTGATATTTACACAGTCAATAATATATAAAAATGGTATCAAATAATATTAAAGTGACAACTATTTGTGAATTTACAAACTGTGAATTTATTTTATATAAGATGAAAAAGGCGAATACTAAAAGATTAAATTTCAGTCTGGTAAACAACACATTACTCAATATTCAAATATATTCAAATGTCTAATAAAACGCAGCAGTCAAATGAAAATTAGTTTAAATATTACTTGATTTTCAGCAATGAAAACGGTAGAATTGGGGTGGATGTCTTTGTGTTAGTATTTTCTATTTAATTGTTTGTTTGCAGTTTCTGTTTATTTTATTTTAATTTTTTTTTCTTTTTATGATTATGCTATCTGTTAATACCTGTTTGTCTTCATATAGATTTTGTTCTAAGCGTAAGATTGTTTATGTGAATACACATAGGCGCAGGCGTGGCTGTGTGGTAAGTAGCTTGCTTACCAACCACATGGTTCCGGGTTCAGTCCCACTGCATGGCACCCGCCTTAGGCAAGTGTCTTCTACTATAGCCTCGGGCCGACCAAAGCCTTATGAGTGGATTTGGTAGACGGAAACTGAAAGAAGCCCGTCTTATATATGCATATATAATGTCTTCTTTGGTATTAGGCGCAGGAGTGGCTGTGTGGTAAGTAACTTTGCTTACCAACCACATGGTTCCGGGTTCAGTCCCACTGCATGGCACCCACCTTAGGCAAGTGTCTTCTACTATAGCCTCGGGCCGACCAAAGCCTTATGAGTGGATTTGGTAGACGGAAACTGAAAGAAGCCCGTCTTATATATGCATATATAATGTCTTCTTTGGTATTAGGCGCAGGAGTGGCTGTGTGGTAAGTAACTTTGCTTACCAACCACATGGTTCCGGGTTCAGTCCCACTGCGTGGCACCTTGGGCAAGTGTCTTCTACTATAGCCTCGGGCCGACCAAAGCCTTGTGAGTGGATAATTTGGTAGAGGGAAACTGAAAGAAGCCCGTAGTTCTATGTATATATATATATGCGTGTGTGTGTTTGTGTGTCTGTGTTTGTCCCCCTAGCATTGCTTGACAACCGATGCTGGTGTGTTTATGTCCCCGTTACCTAGCGGTTCGGCAAAAGAGACCGATAGAATAAGTAGCGGGCTTACAAAAGAATAAGTCCCGGGGTCGAGTTTCTCGAATAAAGGCGGTGCTCCAGCATGGCCGCACTCAAATTACTGAAACAAGTAAAAGAGTAAAGAGTAAAGAGTATAATGTATGTGTTTATATGTATCCTTGCATGTGGAGATATATGCGTTCGAGTTTTCTGGTATGATATCTCACCGATAGTTGTTCCTTCTCGAGCCATGCCTGGCTCATAAGGGCCGGTTTCCCCGTTTCCTTGGCGTATAGGTTCCCCGCCTAGACGAGACGCCGGTCCGTCGCATGTGAGCTGCAAGATGCAGGAGGAAAGAGAGAGAGAAAGTTGTGGCGAAAGAGTCAGCAGAAGTTCGCCATTACCTTATCTAGATAGATAGATACATTCCTTCATACATACATACATACATACATACATACATACATACATACATACATACATATATACATACACACACACACACACATACATACATACATACATACATACATACATACATACATACATACATTCATACATATTTACATGCATATATACATACATACATACATACTTACATACATACATACATACATACATACATACAAACTTATATATATATATATATATATATACAAAAGCATATGTGTGTGTGTGTGTGTGTGTGTGTGCGCGCGCCTGTCTTGCATGGTTTGGATTACATGTATTTTCACATAACGCAGAATATGATTTCGTTTTTGGACTTGGTTTGCAAGATTTTACGGTGTGTGTGTTACATTATAAGGCACAAAAAGAAAATGACTCTCCCCAGACAACAGCAGAATATAATATAATCTGATTAAATATAAGATGCCGGAGCATTCGCACACTCACTCACTCACGCATACACACACTCTCATCCTATCGTATTGACGATTTCTCGTCAATCGTCTACAGTACGCATATATATATATATATATATATATACACACGTGAACCAGCATAAACAGAAATGCATATGCAACAAAAGATGCGTATGAAAACATGCTCTCATTTGCATTTGAAGCAAGTCAATTGCTAACTTTCACATTTTTGTAAGAAAACCGTTGCTTCAATGTCAAGTACTTTTAATGAACCGAACCGGTAGCAATTTTAAATGCCATTCAACTTAAGTTTTCGAGCCAAAGAAACTTGGATGGTGACACAGCGATTTGCAACCTTTACACGTCTCTTTCGTTGCGCAATTATTACCATACTTAATTGACCGTTAATTTATCGTGGAAAATACCGAGGCAAACAAAATTAAATGTCTTATAAATATGATCTCAAAAATGGTATTTTTTTTCTTGCTTTACGACATGCCTGTTACTTTTAGCTAATTATTTGAATATTCAGAACACGATGAAAATTCAGTTTTATTATTCTTGCCATATGCAGAATACACAAGAAATTTTACGGCAACGAAATCACTTTTTAAAGAAACAGAAGTCTCTGCTAAAAATACTCAGAATCAAAATCACAGACTGTGAGCAGTCATTCATATTTTGCTCTTAGATACGATCATAAGGTTCATAGTAAAGTGCATTAGAGTTATATAACCCTGGGTCATCCTTCAATAGCTTTTTTATAAATAATAGATCACATATAGCAATTACTTCTTTACTCTTTTAATTGTTTCAGTCATTTGACGGCGGTAATGCTGGAGCACCACCTTTTAGTCGAGCAAATCGACCCCACGACTTATTCATTGTAAGTCTAGTACTTATTATACCGATGTCTATTGCCGAACCGCTACGTTACGGGGACGTGAACACACACCATCGGTTGTCAAACGATGTTGGGGGGACAAACACACACACACACACATATATATATATATATAAACATATATACGACGGGCTTCTTTCAGTTTCCATCTACCAAATCCACTCACAAGGCTTTGGTCGGCCCGAGGCTATAGTAGAAGACACTTGCTCAAGGTGCCACGCAGTTGGACTGAACCCGGAACCATGTGGCTGGTAAGCAAGCTACTTTCCACACGGCCACTCCTAAGATTTATATTAAAGTTATACTTAATATAATCGTATATTTGGTTGCTGTTCGTGGTAAGTTTTAGGCCCTCGGGAGCCACAAGATGTGTAAGTCTCGTATCGGCCTTGTCAGCCAAGTCTACTCACAAGAAAAATACACCCACCCATCACGCAGCACAATCCTTCCGTTGATGAGCGATTGAGTGAGTTTTGAGACCAGCTGCTGACTGACAGGGTTTAAATCACAAGTGAAAGATATTACTCGAGTTTCTTCTACAACTTTACCCTTTTGAATCTGAGTGTGAAGTAGTGTTTTTGTGAACTAGCATTTATTACACATATGTGAGTGAGAACACTTTGAGATATTTTTGGTATCTAACATATGTCAGATACTGCGAGCGCTGCTTCTGATTGGTCAATCCATGGTGATGACCCGAGGTCACGGTGACGGCACTACTTTTGTCATTCATAAGTTACAACTAAACGGGAAGAATTTAGTTATTGGGTTAATAAAATATGGTCGTTTATTCGTGTGTAATAAATAAAATACCAAACTCATTCCCTATGGATACCGTATTTATTACAACGAGTGGCTTGTAAACGTATCTAACTCGCTTTCGCTCGTTAGATACGTTTACAAGACACTCGTTGTAATAAATACGGTATCCATAGGGAATGAGTTTGGTATTCTCTATGTATCTCTTAAGTTCATATATTGTCTTACAAGTTTTGTGACATATGACACAAATCATAAGAGGCGGTTGGCGTTCAAGATCATTACGCAGCTGGTCATTTCCGTTTTCATGTGATTTCACATGATTCACATATCCTACTTTCGATAACAGAACACGCTCACACATAATACATATTCTATATGCATACGTATATATGTATGTATGTATGTATGTATTGTATGTATGTATGTATGTATGTATGTATGTATGTATGTATGTATGTATGTATGTATTATTGTGTGTGTATGTATGTATGTAAGTATGTATGTATGTATGTATGTATGTGTGTGTATGTATTTATGTATGTGTGTATGTATGTAAGTATGTATGTATGTATGTATGTATGTATGTGTGTGTATGTATTTATGTATGTGTGTATGTGTGTATGTATGTATGTATGTATGTATGTATGTATATGTGTGTATGTATGTAAAGTTAATCCAAACTTCAAAACACAAAGAGAAAATACAACACTGCGAGGACGTGGAACAAGTATAGTGTTATTGGACGCTCAGGAAAGAATGAAAGAAGGAGGATCTAACGTTTCGAGCGGAGCTCTTCGTCAGAAACATAGGAAAAGGAAAGATCCAAGACGATGGAGGAAAAAATCGCCAACGATACACACGCGGTCACATATGGGTGTAAGTATGTATAATGCACGTTTAAAAGCTCCAATGCTGCTGTGTGTTTACTGCATGTTATACCGCAGGCGGTGATCTAGCAGAAACTCTATAGCTTTTCCATACTGGTTACGTCTACGTTAAGAAAAAGTGCTTGTCATCTGGAAATAGGTTCTACGAATGTGAAAGCCGCCGACATAACAACTGCAAGACCAAAATTATACTGTGTGGAGAAGAAATAATCAGCCAGTCACATGAGCATACTCACGCTGCAGATGTTCTTTGTCAAGATCTCCTATCTGTACGTGAGAAAATGAAGGAGAAAGCTATTACAACCCAACAAAGTTCACAATAAATCATAACACAAACTTTACATAATGTTTCGGGAAGAATTTCTACTCAGCTACCAGCCATGTGTACTATTAGGTGTTCAATGAGACGATATAAGGAACCTATAGACGCTCCGCATCCTATACCGAGAACCTTGCATGACAAGATCATTCCAGAAGAAACACACAAAAAAAAATGCAATGAGGAAAATTTCTTACTTTACGATACTGGACCCGGTGAGAACCACATACTTTTGTTTTCTACTGAGAGAAATATGCGCCTCTTCCAATCTTCAAGTGAGTGGTTTTGCGACGGTACTTTCAAAGTAGTACGAGAATTGCGTACACAATTTACATTATTTACATTCGGCGAATATTTGTCCTCATCTTGTTTGTTGTCAACACAACGTTTCGGTTGATATACCCTCCAGCCTTCTTCAGGTGTCTCATTGAGCCATACCTTAAAAACAATAGAAAATGTCTGCTGTTTTCGATGATATCGTCGTTATTTAGACCAGCTTTAACTGACCGATGTGAAAAATGCATTTCTATCATTTTTCCCCTCTAGTTTCAGCTCAGAGCTGTGGCCATGCTGATGAACCACCGTTTCCATTTACCATTTCATGTTACCATTTGCTCATCTTTTTATAGACATTGCCCATTTTTAATCACATTAGCAATATATCGTCATATTTGTATTTTTTTAAGATTACAGAATTCAGATTGAGTGAGATTCGCCTACCAGCATTCCCTTAGCCGTTACATCATTGCAGTCATAATAGGTTAATTAATTTCATTAGCTCGGAAAATTACATAGCTTGCAATCAGTCATGTAGCCAATAACTTGGGCTCGACATTAAATTCTTGTATCTCTCACACATAAATCAATTACTAGAATGTACTTTTACCCCATTTGAAATAATTCAGTTCTTTCTTTCACACATTCTCAAATTCTTTTTTATATATTTTTTCTTTATTATTATTATTTTTATTATTATTATTATTATTACTTTTTTTTTTTTCTTTATTCAAATTTTTTCAAATTTTCTTCCGTTTCTCGCCGAGTGTTTTCCGTACACCTAGGGCAGAGAAGCTCATTGTATACATTCCCAGATTACACGCGCAAATTCACAGATAAAATATGTATTTAAAAATTAATAAATAAATAAATTCATGGATGGATGTTGTTTTCACAGCGATAATGCTCTTCTCAGTACATGAGCCGTTCCAGTTAACACGATTTTTTTTCACGATGGTAAGCCTGGAATCATTTTCAAATAGGTTTCAGTACCTTTTTTTATTATTCCTGGAGCTCCTAAAATCACTTGTACTGTAGTCGCCTTGAGATGCCACATTTTTTCATAATAATATTATTATTATAAAAAAATATAATAATAATAATAATGATAATATTAATGATAATTATTATTATTATGTTTATTATTATTATTATTGTTGTTGTTGTTGTTATTGTTATTATTATATTATTATTATTAGTAGTAGTAGTAGTAGTAGTAGTAGTAGCAGTAGTAGTAGTAGTAGTAGTAGTATAGTAGTAGTAGTAGTAGTAGTAGTAGTAGTAGTAGTTGTAGTAGTAGTAGTAGTAGTAGTAGTATGCTGAGTGATGTGGGTGCTGAGAAGTGGACGGTGTTAGTATGTGGAGTTGAAAGGTGTTTGTGTTAGTAATGGGTTGAACAGTGCGTATGGGGGTTTGTATAGTGGTGTTTGTGTGAGTATTGAGAGTACCGCGGTAGGCGGTATGTTGGTGTGTAGGTGGAGTGAGGTATTCGAATGTGGGAGGGGTGTGGCTCCTTTGCAGAGACAGTCCGAATGCAGACAGATATTGTACCGAATGCCCAGTAGAGTGGAAATGGGGCGAGATCTGGGTGTTATTGCCGAGTTTGATGTCTTGGACGTACGCTACGACCCCATCAGGAAACAAAAAGATAAAAGATTTGTGTGTCACTTCTTTTAGTGCCGACCAATGCCTTGTGAGTGGATTTGGTAGGCGAAAACTGAAAGAAGCCCGTCGTATATATGTATATATATATGTGTGTGCGTGTATGTTTGTGTGTCTGTGTTTGTCCCCCTAGCATTGCTTGACAACCGATGCTGGTGTGTTTACGTCCCCGTTACTTAGCGGTTCGGCCACAGAGGCCGATAGAATAAGTACTGAGCTTACAAAAGAATAAGTCCCGGGGTCGATTTGCTCGACTATAAAAGCGGTGCTCCAGCATGGCCGCAGTCAAATGACTGAAACAAGTAAAAGAGTAAAAGAAAGAGAGTACAGCGAAGGACAGGGAGAGCAAGAGATGCAGTACTAAAGGAGTACATTACTAAAGGTGCAGATAAAGGAGTCGGTGACTTCACTGAAACGGTGATGGGTACCAGTGTTTGTGTTGGAGAGATAGGGGCAGGTGCGATACCGTGGGCGGGAGTTGGGGAGGGAGCCAGGCTGGGAGGCAGGGGTAGGGAAGAAACTGTGAGCCAGGAGGTCACGCAGGTGAGGGAAGAGCGAGGTCAAAGAAGATGCACGATGTGTAGTGGTCGGACCGATGTCGCCAGAAGGTTCGAAGAATGGGGCGTTGCAGGGGAGGGGAGGAGTGGTAGGTTAGGGAAACGGGAGACGGGTAAGGGTGGAGTGGGTACGAGGAGAAAGTGCAGAGGGAGGAGAAAGACGGTGAGCTGGCAGAAACGTTAGCACGCCAGACGAAATGCTTAGCGGTATTTCGTCTGCCGTTACGTTCTGAGTTCAAATTCCGCCGAGGTCGACTTAACCTTTCATCCTTTCGGGGTCGATTAAATAAGTACCAGTTACGCACTGGGGTCGATATAATCGACTTAATCCGTTTGTCTGTCCTTGTTTGTCCCCTCTATGTTTAGCCCCTTGTGGGTAGTAAAGAAATAGAGGAGAAAGTGCAGAGGAACTGTCCGGAGAACGTGCCCGGACAAGGGCAGTGTGAGTAATGGTGAGGCGATTTCAACGTAGGGTGGATTGGAGAACCATGAGTTGAGACTGAGTGTCAAATTCACGGTCCTCCCTGCAGAGCCTGCGGAGACGGAGGGATTTAGAGTGGGGAATGGAGAGTTTGGTGTGGGTAGGGTGGGTAGGGTGGGAGGATGAGAAGTTAAGGTAGGATGTTTGCTTCCATTGCAGTTGTTTCTCACAGTCGAATACTCACGTGAGAGGTACTTTTTCTCTCATAATCTCAGTTTGGCTAACAACTTATATATATATGTCGAGATGGTAAGTGTGTGTGTGTGAGAGAGAGAGAGAGAGAGAGAGAGTTACAGTCAGACAGACACATACATACATATATATATGTATATATGTGTATATATGTATACATAGATTTATATTGTGCGTGGTGGGGAGATAGAGAGAGTGAGACCGACAGATCCAGTGCAAGAGGAATTGACATAGTTTGATGACACCACCATCACCACTACTACTACTACTACTACTACTACTACTACTACAACCATCGCCACCACCACCACTACTACTACTACAACCATCGCCACCACCACCACCATCACCACTACCACCATCACTACTACTACTACAATCATCGCCACCACCACCACCATTAATACCACCGCCACTACTACTACTGCTACCACTACTACTACTACAACCATCACCACCACCACCATCACCACTACTACTACTACTACTACTACAACCATCGCCACCACCACCACTACTACTACTACTACCACTACTACTACTACTACAACCATCGTCACCACCACCACCATCACCACCACTACTACTACTGCTGCTACTACTACTACTACAACCATGCCACCACCATCACCACCACCACCACCATCACCACCATCACCACTACTACTGCTACTACTACTACTACTACTACTACTATTTCCCGTATGCCTTTTTGTCAAACGCGCAGCCTTGCCTTTGATCCATCGCGTGCCGACCTAAGAGATAACAAGCAATGCTCTTTCTTTCATTGACATTATTAATATCTTTCTACAAACTTCATTTGATCGTTCTACATTAAATATCACTTTATTCTCTGTTGCTATTGTTTTTTTTTATATATTTTGTTTGTTTTTCTCTCGTTGTTTTTCTTTTCATGGAACGCTTTATTGATTTCAACATATCAACTACTTTTCCGCGTTAAAGTTTTATTTAACATGGAGATATTTAATTTATACGCTTTGCGACTGGCATTGCTAATATATTTGTGTTGGTAAAGATGTTTGCTTTCACTGCAGTTGGTTCTCACAGTTGGTCACACATGCAAGAGATGCTTTTAACTGTCAGAATCTCACTTTGACTAACTTGTGACAGAAATGAACTAGATAGAATGTGCGCTAAAGATAAGATCAAAGATATATATATAGGCGCAGGTGTGGCTGTGTAGTAAGTAGCTTGCTTACCAACCACATGGTTGCGGGTTCAATCCCACTGCGTGGCACCTTGGGCACGTATCTTTTACTATAGCCTCAGGCCGACCAAAGCTTTGTGAGTGTATTTGGTAGACGGAAAATGTGTGTATATGTTTGTGTGTCTGTGTTTGTCCCGCTAGCATTGCTTAACAATCGATGCTGGTGTGTTTATGTCCCCGTTACTTAGCGGTTCGACAAAAGAGACCGATAGAATAAGTACTGGGCTTACAAAAGAATAAGTCCCGGGGGTCGAGTTGCTCGATTAAATGCGGTGCTCCAGCATGGCCGCAGTCAAATGACTGAAACAAGTAAAAGAGAGAAAAGAGTAAAGAGGTTGCTCTGTAACGAGAACAGTGGTAACCAAATATTTGACGGAGATGGGTATCAGAAACGCCTCTTTCACCATCCGTATAATCCATGCGTTGCTCGCTTTGACTTTCAATTGTTCCCCAAACTGGAGGAGAACTTCAGGGACAGCTGTTTTGAAGATGATGAAAGAAGCTATGATGTGTCGTTGGCATCTTCATATTGGGGACTGCCATGGGGCCTTCAGGAAGTGGATGGTTCACGGCAATTTCATTGAAGGCAGACGATCCTACTTTGAAGGAAATTAGAGTAGTGTACTTCTTTCAGGTGAATAATTATCTCTCTTGAAAAAGTCTGGAAAGTTCTGGAATGCAATTATCTGGGTGTGTGTTTGTGTGTGTGTGTATGTGTAGATGTGTGTGCGTGCGTGCAGTGGCATTGCGGTTGTGTGGTGTCAGTTGTCGACCGATGAATAAATTGTCGCTTGATGGACGTCATCTAAAATAATGACGTCACTCTCATTATAGACCATTGCTACACCTGAACAGAATTCTTGCGGTACCGCTAGGAATTTCAATATTAAGAAATATGCATTAACACTATGCACCACCTAGCGATTGTCTCAATCATTAAATTTCAGTTTCCGATTGCCATCATTAATTAATGGCACATACACGAAACCAAACTAAAGTACACATATACCTATTTCTTTACTACCCACAAGGGGCTAAAGGTAGAGAGGACAAACAAGGACAGACAAACGGATTAAGTCGATTGCATCGACCCCAGTGCGTAACTGGTACTTAATTTATCGACCCCGAAAGGATGAAAAGCAAAGTCGACCTCGGCGGAATTTGAACTCAGAACGTAACGGCAGACGAAATACCTATTTCTTTATTACCCACAAGGGGCTAAACACAGAGGAGACAAACATGGACAGGCATAGGCATTAAGTCGATTACATCGACCCAGTACGTAACTGGTACTTAATTTATCGACCCCGAATGGATGAATGGCAAAGTCGACCTCGGCGTAAATTGATCTCAGAACGTAACGGCAGACGAAATACCTATTTCTTTACTACCCACAAGGGGCTAAACACAGAGGGGACAAACAAGGACAGACATAGGTATTAAGTCGATTACATCGACCCCAGTGCGTAACTGGTACTTAATTTATCGACCCCGAGAGGATGAAAGGCAAAGTCGACCTCGGCGGAATTTGAACTCAGAACGTAAAGACAGACGAAATACCGCTAAGCATTTCGCCCGGCGTGCTAACGTTTCTGCCAGCTCGTTTCTACACACATACCGACATGCATACAGACATGTATTCTCTTACACCTATCGACATAAATATGTGTGTATTTGTCGCAATAGCTTTTCTTGTTCGGACCGTGTGTTGCACTGACCGGCTGGAGGCGGGGTTATCAGACTTCAACAAACCATGACGAACCAATCATATTACAGTATTGTTTTCCCAGATGCTATCTTTTACATCTTTCACTCGTTAGACGGCAGCCATTTTGGGCCACCATTTTGAGGAAAATTCAGTCGAATGAATCGACTCCAGGACTTGATTCGTTTTCGGTTTAGCACTTATTCTATCGGGCTCTTTCGCCGAACCGCTATATTACTAAGGCGTAAATCTATCAACGCCGGGTGGGAAGCGGTGATGGGGACAGATACAGATTCAAGAACACACACACATACATACATACATACATACATACAAACAGACATATATATATATATATATATATATATATATATTATATATATATATATATATATATGATAGATCGTTAGCTCCTATACGCATATTTTTTGTCTCTTTGTTTCTCTCCTTGTTTTTTCTGTGTATCTTTCTGTCGAAGAGCGTAGGCTCGAAACGTAAAAGACTTTTTATTCCTGAGCGCTATACTAATACATTTGTTTGTTTGTACTCACCTGCCTTCGTCTTTTGTTTATTTTCCTAACTTACCCTTTATATACATATATATATATATATATATATATATATATATATATATATATATATATATATGTAAATGTAATATATGACAATTATTCGGTAACCATGATAAAACGCCGAGTTTCGGATGCCGAGGTGGAAATTCAGGCCGCTATCTCTTCAGTTATCCAGCCATCGGAATAAATGCTATGAAAAATGATGGCCGGATAACTGAAGCGCTGGCGGCCTGAATTTCCACCTCTGAATCCGAAACTCGGAGTTTTATCATGGCTACCGAATAATTGTCACATTTTACATTTACTGATAAATTCTTCTATTTACATAATATCGAGTTCTCTTTCATTCTTTTGTTGTCTCACCATTTTTATCAATATATATATATATATATATATATATATATTATATATATATAGATAGATATATATTATGTCGATGTCCGATGGATGTACTTGGTACAGACATAATTGTATCTATTATTATTATATTATTATTATTATATTATATTATATTATTATATTATTATAATATTCATAGTAATTTTTATTGACTTTTACAGGTTTATATTTTTATGAACTGAACTGTGTGTTTTTTAATTATTTTCCATGTATAGGTCTAATTTTAATTTAGATGTGAGTGTGCATATATTTTCCTGTGTGTTAGTTTTTAGAACTAGTAGCCCAATATGTAGAATAACTGTGTTTGTTAATATATATTGATATATTTTGTTTTGTTTATTTTGTATTATTGTATTAATGAGTATATATATATATATATATGTGTGTAGTATTATGAGTGTCTATGCACACGTTTTTATATTTTATATTTTTATATTTATATGTATAAAAATTTTTTTTTTCACACTTATAATAAATCAAATTCTCTGAAGAGGCCGTGGGGCATCCTTGTTAATGTCTCATTTATACCTGCCTTATATGGCTTATAGGTTAAATGAGGTATGCTTGCCCTTACGGCCGAAACAGCTGTCAGATATGATATAATTATATATTATATTTTTATATTTATATGTCTATTTCATTGTCTAATTATATTTACTATATATTTTGTATAATGCCTTTACTGTTATGTAATGGTGTATAAAGTATTGATTGGGTATCATCTGATGGTTGATATTTGATTGATTTAAGTATGTTTCTCCATTTTCTAATTTTGTAGTATATATATATATATATATATATATATATATATATATATATATATATATGCCACAGTCTTGTTTCAGTTTCTTTCTGCCAAAACCAAAACCATTCACAAAGCTTTGGTCGGTCCGTCGCTTTGTTAGAAGAAGCTAGTCCAAGGTACCACGAAGCGTGACTAAACGCGGAATAATATGGTTGGGAAGCAAACTTCTTACCTCTCATCCGAGCAAAGATTTCCGTTTCTAAATAGGGTAACAGGTAATATAAATAAGACATGACTGCTGTTTCTAACAACCACGTACAGGAACACTTGCAGATAGGTATACGAGTAATTGCTTTGTTTTTTCAGTATTTAAGCAAGAAAAAAAAAGGTACATTACATACATAGAACGATTTATGTTTGTTAAATTAAACGCCAACCGTGTTTTAATAAATGCTTGTAATTGGAACCATAAAATATCCATACTGTAATGAATAGCGAATAAATTAAAGATTAAATTACTTTTATAGTATTATACACATGACTACACTGATTAGATTCCGTTCCACCATTAAGGCATTTTATCAATTTCCCATCAAGGTTAAATCAAAAGGCCCGTTATTAATGAACAAAACAGCGTTGCTGTTTTTATTACTTTGAGTTTATGTTCTCCCTCGCAAATGGTTTCGTTTGAGATCGTAGGCGCAGGCCGTGGCTTTGTGGTAAGGAGTTTGATTTCCAGCGACATGATTCCGTGTTCAGCCCCAGTGCGTTGCACCCTGGACAAGTGTCTTCTACAATAACCTCGGACCGACCGAAGCCTTTTGCGTGGAATTTGTTTGGCGGAAACTGAAAGAAGTCCGTCGTGTGTGTATGTATGTATATATATATATATATATATATATATATATATATATATATATATATAGATAGATAGATAGATAGATAGATAGATAGATAGATAGATAGATAGATAGATAGATGTCCGCAGGTGAGGCTGTGTGGTAAAATGTTTGTTTCCTATCCACATGGTTGCCCACCAACGCTTAACAACTGCTGTTTGGTTCCTTTACCTCCTTATAGTTTAGCAGTCTTCGGTAAAAGAGATCGGCTGCAAAAAAGTATTGGAGATCGGTACATTCAGATAAGCATTCTCGAATGCGGTGCCCCAACATGGCCACAATATAATCACTCAATCAAGTAAAGGATACGACAAAGTGGAGGCGCAATGGCCCAGTGGTTAGGGCAGCGGACTCGCGGTCATAGGATCGCGGTTTCGATTCCCAGACCGGACCTTGTGAGTGTTTATTGAGCGAAAACACCTAAAGCCTCTACGAGGTTCCGGCAAGGGATGGTGGTGATCCCTGCTGTACTCTTTCACCACAACTTTCTCTCACTCTTACTTCCAGTTTCTGTTGTACCTGTATTTCAAAGGGTCGGCCTTGTCACTCTCTGTGTCACGCTGAATATCCCCGAGAACTACGTTAAGGGTACACGTGTCTGTGGAGTGCTCAGCCACTTACACGTTAATTTCACGAGCAGGCTGTTCCGTTGATTCGGATCAACCGGAACCCTCGTCGTCGTAACCGACGGAGTGCTTCCAAAAAAAAAAAGAAAAAAGGATAAGACAAAAAGAGATATGATAAAAGGGGAAAATATTTTCAAAAGTTGCATGTAACTTTATTCTTTTACGAACTTTGACCTTTAGACTGCGGTTATGTTGGGGCATTCCATTGGCGTGGTTTAGTCCATTATATGAATACCAGTATTTATTTTTAAATAGGATTTAAATCGACATAGAATTTTTTGAAGACAGAGTGTCGAGACATGACTATCGCGTGAGTTATTGATATTTTGTTGTTTGGATTTATTGTTGAACTGTACCTTTTTGTTATACGGATTTTTTACGTTTTGTTATACGGATTTTTTACGTTTTGTTATTCGGATTTTTTACGTTTTGTTATACGCGCGACCTTGTCGCACTGTTGTTGGGCTGTCGGCCGGTGTCTGTCTATTGAGACAGACATAGAGTAATGGACCGCCCCTCCCTAATGGGAGAGACGCACGAGGAAAGACTGTTCGTAAGTCTATCGGAGGTGTCGACCTCCGAGGACGAATTGATGGATGCCGTAAAGAAGATGGACGTAAAGCCCGGGAAGACATATGCGGGAGCTGCAAGAAAAACAGGAGATAAAGAGATAGACCTGGAAAAGCTACCAGGCTATCAAGCCTATATGACAAAGGAGGGAGGTGAAGTAAAACTACTACCGCCAGAAAAGCGGAGCCAATGGTTCGAAGAAAGAGTAATAAAATATAGAACATTCGTCAAAGACAACAAAATAGTGGAAACAGTAAAGATGGAAGACATAGAGGAGGCATTAAAAAGAGTGGAGGAGGAAGTTGTGTACGTAGCAAGAGGAATGGAATACGGAACAATTGTGGTACAGTTTGGTAGTAAAAGTATAGCGAGAAGGATGGCGGCTAAATCGTTAAAAACAGATAAAGTATATATGCTACCAACATACAAGAATAAAAGAACAACGAGGATAAGGGTGGAGGGGATACCCCTCCCCACATAGAAGGAGAATGGGTCACAGCAGCAGTGATAAAGGACTTAGAAGAGGAGGTGGACATACTACAGGCCACCGTAAAGAGCGAAGGATGGCATGGAAAAACGCTGGAAATAAGTATTCAAGCAGAGGAGGAGATAATTAAAAGGATAGCAGATAATATTTATATAGGAAACATCGTCATGAGAGTGTGGGTGGATGGCAGCGCACCAAGGTACTATAAGTGTGGTCTGAGGGGCCACATAAGAGCTTTCTGCCCTCCCCCACCCCCAAGGAAACCGTTACGGAGATACAAGGAGAGAAAGAAAACAAAGAGCAGGCAGAGTGTGAAACAACAGGAGAGGAAGACCAAAACGAATGGGTCGAGGAGAGGAGAAAAAGAAAGAGAGGAAGAAGACCGAACAATATTGAACCCCAACACCACCCACACCCTCTGAGTCCCACCCATTCCCTGCAGACAGTGAAACCACCCGCTCCCCTCCAACAAGAAAACAAAAAAAAGAACACGCAAAAACAACACATAGAAAACGAACCCATACCGAACATTTATACTATGACGGAAGAGAAGGAAGTTAAAAGGGTAATGGAGGAGTATAAATGGTATGAAATAGGCGAGACCAGGTATGCAGTGATTGAAAAGAAGAGAATAGATGAGTTTATGTCGAGGTGTGAAAGGGAGAATTGGGAGGTGAAAGACACAAGAATGAGCGATGAATTCGTGGAAAATATGGAGGAGTATTTCGGAGTAAGAATGGATATGGATGGTCTTCGTATTGGGAATGAACATCTGAGTGAAAGTGAAAACCAAAGGACAGGTAAGTGATGCTGACGGATGGGGCCGTTAGCATCGCTTTCATATTATCATTTTTTCATCTAAAAATTCATTCTTCATAATTTTAATTGTTATGTTCTATGTCCCCAATGTTTTGTAGTGTCCCACTCTACGTCGCCCCCTGGTGGGTAATAAAGAAATCAGTGTCGAGACATGAGTGAGAAGGAAGGGCAAGCAGAGACGAGATTACTAGCAACAGAGGTAAAGAGGGGTGAGGTACAGCAGAGAGAGCCAACGAAGGGGAAACATGAAAGAATCATGATTTATTACAAAAAGTGTGTAGACATTTGCTGCCTGGAACCAACAAGGTCGACTACTGGGGATATACTCTTTACTCTTTTACTCTTTTACTTGTTTCAGTCATTTGACTGCGGCCATGCTGGAGCACCGCCTTTAGTCGATCAAATCGACCCCGGAACTTATTCGTTGTAAGCCCAGTACTTATTCTATCGGTCTCTTTTGCCGAACCGCTAGGTGGCGGGGACGTAGACACACCAGCATCGGTTGTCAAGCAATGCTAGGGGGACAAACACAGACACACAAACACACACATACACACACACACATATATATATATATATATATATATATAATATATATATATATATATATATATTATATATATATACATATATACGACAGGCTTCTTTCAGTTTCCGTCTACCAAATCCACTCACAAGGCATTGGTCGGCCCGGGGCTATAGCAGAAGACACTTGCCCAAGATGCCACGCAGTGGGACTGAACCCGAAACCATGTGGTTGGTTAGCGAGCTACTTACCACACAGCCACTCCTGCGCCTATATAGGATAGAGCTTCCTATCCAGGCAACAGTGGACGACTTAAATGGGATTGCGGAAGAGATAGTGCTGCCTGACGGCTTTGCATTGAGAATGGAGGTAGAGGGCAGGCCGCCTATATGTTGTGGATGTGGTGATAAGGGCCACATGAAGGTATGGTGCACCCAGAAAAAGCAACAAGCGGAGCAGGTGGAGAGACAAGAGAGCGGGGACCAGGTAGAACAAGTCGAGACAAAGGAAGCAGATGATGATACAACTATTGTAAAAAAAAAAATAATAAACAGGAGTGGCTATGTGGTAAGTAGATTGCTTACCAACCACATGGTTCCGGGTTCAGTCCCACTGCGTGGCATCTTGGGCAAGTGTCTTCTGCTATAGCCCTGGGCCGGCCAATGCCTTGCGAGTGGATTTGGTAGACGGAAACTGAAAGAAGCCTGTCGTATATATGTATATATTATATATATGTATGTTTGTGTGTCTGTGTTTGTCCCTCTAGCATTGCTTGACAACCGATGCTGGTGTGTTTACGTCCCCGTAAATCAGCGGTTCGGCAAAAAGTGACCGATAGAATAAGTACTGGGCTTACAAAGAAGTCCCGGGGTCGATTTGCTCGACTAAAGGCGGTGCTCCAACATGGCCGCAGTCACATGACTGAAACAAGTAAAAGAATAAAAGAGAGGAGGAGAGGGATAGGTTCTTGGCCAGAGAAACAGAAAAAGAAGAGAGAAGATATGAGGAAAGAAACTGTGAAGGAGGTCATCAGGAAGGAAGCTAAGAGGGTGACAGAGAAAGAAAGTAAAAAGAAAGTGGAGCTACAAGTAAAGATCCCAGTTGGTCCGGTGGGAAAGGATTCGGAAATTCAGCTGGGCAAAGAAGAGATGGAGAGTGTTTAGTGTCGAGGACGAAAAGAGAGAAGAGAAAAGTCAAAATAAAGAAAGAAAATAAAAGAGGAAATGGTGTATGATATTACGTAACCTACCCGAAGAATGTAGAAACAGGGAAGAAAATACCCAAGTTTAATCAAATAGTAAGAGTGAAAGTACTAGCATACATATATAAGGCGCAGGAGTGGCTGTGTGGTAAGTAGCTTGCTAACGCGCATGCGTCGAGTTGTTTACTGTGTCAAGTTTTGACTAGGCGGACAGAATCCTTTGAGCTGCTCGCCAGCGGTTTGTTGGCGAGTGGAAAATAATGTATTCGGACCTTAGCGAGTACGAGCTGTCCACATCTGCGGAGGAGCTCGTTAAGGCGGTGAACAGGATGGACCAACATTTGGAGAAAATGAAGAGTTGCTGCGCTGACCGGCGGGAGTGAAGAGAAAGGAAGTGGACCTGACTGAACTGAAGGAGCTGTATAAGATGACACAGAAGGTGGGAAGTGACGTAAAGTTACTACCCCCGAAAACGGTCATGATGAATATGGAAAGAAAAACCATCACCTACAAGGTGCACTCAGTGGAGAGTAGGAGAGTGGAGCAGATGAATATGGAAAAAATAGAAAAAGCTCTCAAGGGGCTTTCGAACGAAGTAACATACATAGCAAACGGAAGCGGATATGGGACGGTGGTTGTCCAGTTTAAAACAGAGGAGGAGGCGAGAAGGCTGGCAAGTGCAACCGTAAAAGCTGAGGAACTGCTGCTTCTACCCTCTTATCTTGGAAGGAAAAAATTCTAAGGTGAGGGTAGAAGGAATTCCACCTGACATAAAGGTGGCTTGGGTTGCGGCAGCCGTCCTCGTTGGAAGTGAGGAGGTTGACTGTCCTCCAAGCCACAGAGACAGAGGAAAGAAGTTACAAAGGAAAACTACTGGAAATGACCATACAAGCGGAGGCGAAGGAGCTGGAAAATTTGGCGGAAACGGTGTCAGTGGGAGAAATGGTACTGAGAGTATGGGTAGAAGGCAGAACCCCGCGGTGCTTTATATGTGGCCAAAAAGGCCACATTAGAGCACACTGCCCCCTACAGAAGAAAAGAGCACACTGCCCCCTAAGAAGAAAAAAGGGGAAAAAATAGATGAACCAGTTGCGGAGACAAAGAAGAAAAAAGAGGACGAAGACAAAGACGGACGAAAGGAGGAAGAGATGGATAGTAGCAAGAGCAGAAGTAAGAAGAGGAAGAAAAGAAAGAACACTGAGTGTGAAATGGTACCCCAGTCCAACTCCATCCCACCCAAGACCACTCAGACCCACCCGCCCCATACAGACACCAGACCCACCCACTCCCTTTCCCCACAAGAAAAAAGAAAAAGAAAAAAGAGCAGACACCACAGAATTCAGAAAACCCCTCCCCCGGTGAAAAAGGTTGCGAAAGAAAGTTGTCTTTAAGTGATAGCGAGAATGGAAAAAGAAGGACTAGACCAGAGATTAGAGAAGAATTCAGACTCAAAGGCAGCGAGTGGTGTGTGCTCAAAGGGGGTGAGAGAGCAGCACTCGTCATATTTCATACTTCATTTTCAGATATCATGCATGTTATCATAAACTTAATTTATTTTCTCACGTTCATTTTCATGTCACTCACAGTACCATTTATTTTTAATTGTTATATGTCCCCACATGTTTTTGTAGTGTCCCCCTATGTAATGCCTTTATGGCAAAATAGTTGAAATAAAGTAGCTTGCTTACCAACCACATGGTTCCGGGTTCAGTCCCACTGCATGGCATCTTGGGCAAGTGTCTTCTGCTATAGCCTCGGGCCGACCAAAGCCTTGTGAGTGGATTTGGTAGACGGAAACTGAAAGAAGCCTGTCGTATATATGTATATATATATATATAAGTGTGTGTGTATATGTTTGTGTGTCTGTGTTTGTCCCCCTAGCATTGCTTGACAACCGATGCTGGTGTGTTTACGTCCCCGTCACTTAGCGGTTCGGCAAAAGAGACCGATAGAATAAGTCCCGGGGTTGATTTGCTCGACTAAAGGCGGTGCTCCAGCATGGCCGCAGTCAAATGACTGAAACAAGTAAAAGAGTATATGCAGAGAACATGAAGGCGATAGTAATTGAAGAGGAAAGTTATAAGAGACTGCAAGAAATGTGTGGAGATAATGTTGACCCATCAGGAGTAAGGGTGGAATTCAAAGAATTGCCACCAGTAGTGGAATTAGTAGAAATCGAACCACTAATGAAATATTACTAAAAAGTAAATATGTCAAATCCACAGGAAAAAGAAAAAGGAGAAAAAAGGAAAAAGAAACAGTGTTTTATGTTATGTTTAATAATATCAGAAAATAGAAGAATTTTATAGAACGTACATAACGGTTCAAATAATTGTAATGGTAGACGATAATTAAGTGTTAGTTAAATACATGATAAAAACGGACAGTTTAAAAATATTAATGTTAATGCATGTGATGAGGGGCGCATGCAGCCATTCATAACCCCATTATTGTATAATCATCTCATCATATTCGGTCTAAGTATTGTACCCTCTGTGGTGTACTGTCTGTCCTTGTTTGTCCCCTCTATGTTTAGGCCCTTGTGACTAATAAAGAAACCGTGTGTAGGCATTTGCTACCTGTCTTCAACAATTACCTGTGTTTTCCAAAAGTCATTAATTAAAATAATAATGACGTTCAGTTATTTATTTAGTATGCTAATTCCGAACGAGATGATAAGATAATCAAATGAACAAAATTACCGAAAAAAAGTTTGCCCTAGAGAACCACAGATCGTGTTCGGTTTCTGACATGGCATTATACTAGTGTCTAAAAATACTAAAAAAAGAACTGGTACTCCGTCGGTACGAAGACAAGTGTTCAAGTCCATCCGTTAACATGCAGGTGACTGAGCATTCCACAGACATACGTACCGCTAACGTTCTCAGGGAGACTCAGTGTGAAACAGAATGACCCTTAGAATAACAGATACAACTCATTTTTGCCATCTGAGTGGGCTGGAGCAACGTTTAAACGCACGACCAGGCAATCGTGAGCCGAACATCCTACGCACTAAATGTGCCTTGCCAAAATCTCTTTATATATAAAATTGAAGTTGTGTGTGTGAGACTCTGTCTCATCCGTTTAGATTCCTAACTACTCCCACATTTTGCGGTGCAGTTTAACCAAAAGCGGGTATCTTATAGTCGTCATTCATATCGAGCCCTTCTGGGTATTAGCGTGCGTCTACGATGAGTCCACGATTTAAAAAAATATTTACCATAATTTTTCCGCATTTTTAATGATTTTTGCTCGGGTTATATAAGGGAAGTAACTCTCTAAAAATGCTTATATAGTTATTTCCCTTACAAACCCGAGCAACGCCGGGCGATACTGCTAGTAATTAATAAAAATGTAAGACATTTACTGAGAGCTGTTGCTGCATGAAAATAGTAAAACAACAATTGAGGTAATGTAGCGATCTATCCAAAAGTATATTATTAAATATTACTAAATACTTTTCATTAAGCTAAGGCGGCAAGCTAGCAGAACCGTTAGCACATCAGCCGAACTTTTTAGCGGCATTTCGTCCCTCCTTAGGTTCTGAGTTCAAGTTCCGCCCAGGTCCACTTTGTCTTTCAACCTTTCGTGGTCGATGAAAAAGTACCAGTTACGCACTGGGGTCGATGTAATCGACTTACTCCCTTTGTCTGTCCTTGTTTGTGCCCTCTATGTTTAGCCCCTTGTGGGCAGTAAATAAATATATATATATAAGCGTACAGAACCTACCTCAGCTGTTTCTATTTTATATAACATTCTGTGAACAGCAAAACACTGAGAGTAATGTAATCGACTAGCCCCGCCACACACCTGAAAATTTAAGGTCTTGTGCCTATAGTAGATAGTATTAATTATTTTACTTAAGTTTAGGTTGCAGTTGACAAAATCGTTAGAGGGCCGAGCTAACGAGCTTAACTTTACATGTCATTGCTCTGTGCTCAATAAAATGAAGAGCTAGTAACATCTGCGATCAATGAAATCGATCAATCCCTTGCCTTAAAAATATTTGTCATTCTGCCAAAACGGGAAACAATTCTTAATCAGTTTCGTGTCCGCTAATATATAATGTAATGAGTTAAGAAATGTTGATTGCTTAAAATAAACCACTTAAGCTAACAAAGTAGTTTTAATTAAAATTCGATAATTCGCTCTACTAATTAAAGGCATCCACTTTACCAATAATTAATTACAATTCAGTAGCCCAGTAGACAGTATGAACGCTTAGTTCACTGAACTATTTGTCAACAACCCGGTTGATATTGGTTGAATACAGTTTTTAGTCCTATATGTTTGCCCTGACTGAATTAGAATACATTCGTTTCTACTCTTGACACAAATCCCGACGTTTTGAGGAGCGGGCCAGTCGATTACATTGACTCGAGTATACAACTGGTACTTAATTTATCGACCTCGAAAGGATGAGAGGCAAAGTCGACCTCGGCGGAATTTGAACTCAGAACGTCAAAACAGACGAAATATCGCTAAGAATTTGGCCAGATGTGCTAACGTTACTTATTTCTTTACCGCCCACAAGGAGTTACATACAGAGGGGACAAATTAGGACAGACAAACGGATTAAGTCGATTGTATCGACCCCAGTGCGTAACTGGTAATTATTTAATCGATCCCGAAAGGATGAAAAGCAAAGTCGACCTCGGCGGAATTTGAATTCAGAACGTAACGGCAGACGAAATACCGCTACATTTCGCCCGGCGTGGTAACATTTCTGCCGGCTCGCTGGCTTACTTCCCGTAGATAGTGAATTTATATGGACCATTTTGATGGGGCAAATGTAGATGCTGGCTTTCTGCATTTATCGTGTACACAACTGAACGAAATTTGCAACTACAATTTGCTTATTTATAAGACCGTCCGAATGATATTCTTAAAAAATTACCACTGTCCCTTTATAAAAGGTAGATCTTACTGCTCAAAAATGTAATTCATGGGATAAAAAGTACATGTGAGGGGCTATCGGAATAGAAACCTGCTTTATACATCAGAAGTCCTGTGCTGCTTGTAGAACGATCCCGTGAAGACTTTTATACAAGAGAAGCACAAAATCAGTGATTTTCAAATGATGGCTGAATCTAGTTGCGTGTTATAATTGCTACGACACAAATCAGATTTATGAGAAAAAATCTCATTGAGATTTTAAAAGCTTTTGTTTTATAATGTTTATTCGTCAATTAAACGCGGGCCTAATTGAAAAAAGAATCTGAAAAACTAGATTCAATTTAATTATATGAATTAATCAAGTATATATTTTCGTTCAAGCAATAAATAAATTTTATAAATTGTTTATTGCTTGCTGTATATCAATATAACATTTTTTAAGAATTGGTAGATGGTATTCAGGAAATTGAAAATGAATGCTACCATGTTAATACAGATCCACAAAGGGAAATTTAAAGATACATAAGTAATCAGCTTTGTGGAAAGATCCATCTCCAATGAAAATACAGTGTATTTGTTGATCAGAATGATCTCCTCTTATTCTGTATTAGATTGCTTACTCTTTACTCTCTCTTTTACTCTTTTACTTGTTTCAGTCCTTTGACTGCGGCCATGCTGGAGCACCGCCTTTAGTCGAGCGACTCGACCCCGGGACTTATTCTTTTTTTGTAAGCCCAGTACTTATGCTATCGGTCTCTTTTGCCGAACCGCTAAGTAACGGGGACATAAACACACCAGCATCGGTTGTCAAGCAATGCTAGGGGGACAAACACAGACACACAAACAAACACACATACATATATATACACATATATACGACAGGCTTCTTTCAGTTTCCGTCTACCAAATCCACTCACAAGGCATTGGTCGGCCCGGGGCTATAGCAGAAGACATTTGCCCAAGATGCCACGCAGTGGGACTGAACCCGGAACCATGTGGTTGGTTAGCAAGCTACTTACCACACAGCCACTCCTGCTTCTGTAGAAGATGCGTAGATTATATCGGAATTACTTCCCGGGGAAATTGAAAAGGGATAGAATTATCTGACGTGGTTTAGAATACGATTTGAGAAGTGCTTCTAGCTTACAGAATTGTCTGTGGTAAGGAACATATGCGTGTGTCGCTGTGCGTGTATATGCGTGTGGTTTAATTGAAATACATGCACACACACACACACACACATATATGTATGTATATAATTATGTATGTATATATGTATATACATGTCTCTGTTGTATGTGTGTATATGTATGTATATATATAAATATATACGTGTGTGTATATATATAATATATATATATATATATAATATATATATATATATATAATATATATACGTGTATATATATATAAATATATAGTTATATATATATATATAAATATATATACGTGTATATATATATATAAATATATAACGTGTATATATATATAAATATATATACGTGTATATATATATATAAATATATATACGTGTATATATATATATATAAATATATATACGTGTATATATATATATAAATATATATACGTGTTTATATATATAAATATATATACGTGTATTATATATATAAATATATATACGTGTATATATAAATATATACGTGTATATATATATATATATATAAATATATATACGTATATATATATATATATATAAATATATTACGTATATATATATAAATATAAATATATATGTGTATATATATATATATATATATATATATATATATATATACGTGTATATATATATATATATGTATGCTTTTTCTTTTGTCGTGCTCGATTACGTTTTGGTTGTTTTACTAAATTTTTGTTGAGAACATTCCTTAGTCGTAAGACCATAGCGAATCTATTTCTAGTATAAGGGTGTCCACATAGTGGTTTCCCTCTAATATGTATATATAATATATATTATATGTTTATATATACAATAACACTATAAAATGGTCAACACTTTTTCACAGGAACTTAGTTCGATTTGAAAACCTCAATAGAATGGGCGAAAGCGCTAATATATGATATATGATATAAGTTATGTGATGTATAAAAACATGTGATATACAAATAAATATCTGTAAATATAAGACCAGCCGAAATTCTGAGTACCTCATTTCTTCTAATATAAAATACCTGTACATCATTTCCAAACCTTCCAATATTTATATATATATATATATATACATACATATAGCAAAATATAAAAGGAGCAAAAATACTGGAGATTCAGTATACAGCACGTGGCAAAATTATGAGTTGAAAATATGCGGAAAACATAAATAATACAAGCAACAGACGGCCATTAAGTTACAAAAAACAGATGTCTTTCCTAGTAGTCGTGCTTCACTATTTCACGACACTGAGACATGACTTGACTTCCACCGCGAAAAGAACGCGTCCATTCTGTACTGAAGTAAGCAAGCTACTTACCACCCAGCCAATTCTAAACATTAACACAAAGGTTACAGATAGAACTTTTCCATCAAAATCTCTGTCAAATGTGAACATATCTGGCGGTATATTGTTGTTTGGCACTGAAACGAAAACCTATGCACTGTCACAGAGGTTAGCTGACCTGGTGATGTGAATATCCCTTCTGCAGAAAAGCTTCGAAACCTCCCGCTTTTATATCGAGATTTCATATTTAGATTTTTATACTTGGCGCAATTTGTTTTGGTTTTAAATGCTCGAGTGACAATCTGGATAAGCTAGGGTTATCAGAAAAAGAAATCGATCAGATAACTCACGCATTATAAATACTATCCGGTGAAGGCGGTGAGCTGGCAGAACCGTTAGCTCGCCGGGCCAAATGCGTAGCCGTATTTCGTCTGCCGTTACGTTCTGAGTTCAAATTCCGCCGAAGTCGACTTTGCCTTTCATCCTTTCGAGGTCGATAAATGAACTACCAGCTACGCACGGGGGTCGATGTAATCGACTTAATCCGTTTTTTTGTTCCTCATGCATCTTCGTTTGCCTGACCTTGTTTGTCCCCTCTATGTTTAGCCCCTTGTGGGTAATAAAGAACCATATAAATACTATCCCGAAGAGTAACAGGGAAATGAGCACCAGCCTGGTTGCAGGAGCTGCCGGAAGAGTTTCGAGTCGAACACTAAACCGGCTACGGGGCTCCACTCCGGATTTCATTGAAGGTTGTCTCCTTTCTGTAACCCTGGATAGGGACCCATACCAGGTAATCAGCCGGAGCTAGCTGAGCCCGCGACGAAGTAGTGAAGAAAATCGCTACCCACTACCTTAATACAAGCACATACGTGCATACACACATACATACATAGATGCCTACTATATAATCAAAATGTATATACATAAGCATTTGCGAAGTTTGGGTCTTGTTAAGAATTCTGTTCTTCCACTGGTCACATTCATCGCAGCAAAAATATAATTAACAGTATCGTTATAATTTGAAAGATATCGTAATAAATTTGCTCTTTCATAACAACATGTTATTTACTGGCGAAATAAAGTTTAATTTCTAATATAAATCCTATTAAATTACATTTTCCATGTCTTCACATTTCTGGGGATACAGAACAGAGTGCTTACATTGCATAAGAGTCCGGAATACATGCTTTATATTGAGAAATTCCAAACTACAGAGCAGCCGTGACTCTTTCAAAAGACATCACAGGAAATGTTTTATTCAATTGGTACAATACCTAATGAAATTTAAGACAAGATATATAAACTTTCTTGAAGCTAATGATATTTGGAACTTATATAATATAGACTGGTATTTCTGCCTAGTGCAATTTTAAAATCTCTCACCAGACTATAACAGGGGAAGCTAGATCAACCAAAGATAATGATAAATCAATCAGTGTATATTTATATATTTGCCAGGGTGGACGACGGCAGAATTAATAGAGTAGCAGAGAAATTAATTTGTGGAATGAATTTATATTTCTTCCTTTATGTTCGAAACTCCCTTGGGGAGTATTTCGCCTTTCATAAGGAATTGAGAAAATATTTAACTGATAAGATGTAATCGACTGTATTTGTCTGTCGAAATCTGTGACCATTTAACATAATTAGGTGTAGTAGAATACCAAAAGCACTAACGAGTCGAAGAAAATATTTCTGTTTGATGTTGAATCTCACTTAAGTTCGCATTTGCCTTTCATTCCTGTGAGTCGAGAAATAGTAATAAACTAGAGTTAATTTTGAATGACTGCAGAGTTTCGTCAGTATAAAAAAATGTCATTATTCGAAGAATTATATGCCCTGCGGGAGGTTTTCGTTTCTAATCATTTGGATACATAAATCGTTAATCTTGCTTGCTTACATAATTTAGTAAATTGACAACTTATCGAGGAAATAAGTACAAACGTAAGGCGGCGAGCTGGCAGAAACGTTACCACGCCGAGTGAAATGCTTAACGGTTTTCCGTCTGTCTTTACGTTTTGAGTTCAAATTCCGCCAAGGTCGACTTTGCCTTTCATTCTTTCGGGGTCGATTCAATAAGTACCAGTTATGCACTGGGGTCGATGTAATCGACTTATCCCTTTGTCTGTCCTTGATTGTCCCCTCTATGTTTAGCCCCTTGTGGGTGATAAAGAAATAAGAAACGTTAGTACGCCGGGTGAAATGCTTAGCGCTATTTCGTCTGTCTTTAAGTTTTGAGTTCAAATTACACCGAGGTCGACTTTTCCTGTCATCCTTTCGGGGTCCATGAATTAAGTACCAGTTGCGTACTGGGGTGGTTATAATCGACTGCCCCCTCCTCCAAAATTTCGGGCCTTGTGCCTAGAGTAGAAATAAATACCTGCAAACATAGTTGAATACTGACTGAGTGAGGAAACTCTAACCAGTCGTTGGTTCAGCTAGAAATAGTAGCCAAATCGCACTCAACGCTCAATTTGGCATATTAGAGTTTGGAAATCACTATCAGGGCCCGGATGATGAAGTAAGTGAGCCACTGGACATTTTCAAGCCAACACTCACAAAGCCTTTTGCCGTGACGTATGGTCAACCGACCAAGATTACAACATACCCTCTTGATAGAACGCGAGTCCGTCGCAAGGTTATACATTTAACTCTGGACCAACGTCATGTAAATGGTTTTGCAATGTACACCACTCGTTCCGAGAATCGAAACCCTGACCTTGTGATCGAGAGTGCTTCAACCTATCCACTAGTTCACGCGCAATCACAATGGCTGATGTGGATAAACCAAATTAATATTTTTGATACATGTTCATAGGTGAAACGCTTATTATCAAACTTTGAACGCTCACGGTTGACTGAAGGTTTAATAACAATGAATAGTACTGAAGAGTTCATGGCTTTGTGTAGAATAAAATGCTGAAGGATCAGTTAATTATGGCTTTATTCAACAAATTTTCCTTTCAGATTCAAACACTTAATGCAGCCGTCTTTCAGTTTTTCTAAGTCTCATAAAAGAACTCGGAAGTATGGGCCTCAAGTCAGGCGTTTTGAGAAACCCTTAAAGCCAGGAGCTTTTCAGAATTCCGTCATAAGTAGAACGATCGATCAATAAAAAAGAAAGACGTTCCACATGTCTTGAATTTGAAGTGACAGCTCTAAATCACAATAATAAACAAACAGTGTGGATCAAAACAAAAACGTATTCCTATTTCTTTACTAGCCACAAGGGGCCAAACACAGAGAGGACAGACAAACGGATTAAGTCGATTATATCGTCCCCAGTGCGTAACTGGTACTAAGCAGTTCGTCTGGCTTGCTAACGTTTCTGCCAGTTCGCCGCCTTATGTTTAAACAGATCTCGTAG
This sequence comes from Octopus sinensis, assembly GCF_006345805.1. Taxonomy (NCBI): domain Eukaryota; kingdom Metazoa; phylum Mollusca; class Cephalopoda; order Octopoda; family Octopodidae; genus Octopus; species Octopus sinensis. The sequence continues at coordinate 9,120,385 of NC_043014.1, read as the reverse complement.
CAAATACGCGCCAACCGGACCATGAAATGCATAAGTCATCATTTATGAAATCGAAGTTTGATTAGTTAATCAATCGACCCCGAAAGGATGAAAGGCAAAGTCGACCTCGGTGGATTTTGAACTCAGAACGTAGCGGCAGTCGAAATACCTATTTCTTTACTGCCCACAAGGGGCTAAACACAGAGAGGACAAACAAGGACAGAAAAACGGATTAACTGGTACTTATTTAATCGACCCCGAAAGGATGAAAGGCAAAGTCGACCTCGACGGAATTTAAACTCAGAACGTAATGGCAGACGTTTCTGCCAGCTCGGCGCCTTACAAAAGCGTATTCCATAAAATAGTGGTACATGTAATATAGCTCAATACCGAACGGGAAGGCCACAAGTGGAACTTCTATAATCATGGGTTTCTTACTGCAAAGGGCCCGATGATCGAATGCGTGGCTGTGTGGTATGAAGCTTACTTCCCAACCATATAATTCAGGGTTCATTCTCACTGTCCGGCACCTTAAATATGTGTCTTCATATATGCGTTTTTATATGTGTCTTTAAAGTGCCTCTAGCCAGCGAAGGCGCTGTGAGATGACCTAATTGGTGGAAACTGAAAGAAGCCCGCAGTATAACTATATATATACGTGCTTGTTTGTGTTTGCGTTTTTTTCCCTTGGCACCACTTCACAACTAGTGCTGGTGCGTTAACGACCTCATGACTTGGCGGTTCAGCAAATGTTCTCCATAGAATAAGTATCAGGATTTAGAAAAAAAGAAATCCAAGTACTAGAGAGGGTCGAATGACTGAAATATGACAAAGGTAAAAGATAACAGATATATGTCTAGAGCATTGTAGAGTTATAACACTAAGGCGGCGAGCTGGCAGAATCGTTAGCACGCCGGGCGAAATGTGTAGCAGTATTTCGCCTGCCGTTACGTTCGGAGTTCAAATTCCGCAGAGGTCGACTTTGCCTTTCATCCTTTCGGGGTCGATTAAATAAGTACCAGTTACGCACTGGGGTCGATATGATCGACTTAATCCGTTTGGCTGCCCTTGTTTGTCCTCTCTGTGTTTAGCCCCTTGTGGGTAGTAAAGAAATAGGTATTTCATCTGCCGCTACGTTCTGAGTTCAAATGCCGCCGAGGTCGACTTTTCCTTCATCCTTTCGGGGTCGATTAAATAAGTACCAGTTACGCACTGGGGTCGATATGATCGACTTAATCCGTTTGGCTGCCCTTGTTTGTCCTCTCTGTGTTTAGCCCCTTGTGGGTAGTAAAGAAATAGGTATTTCATCTGCCGCTACGTTCTGAGTTCAAATGCCGCCGAGGTCGACTTTTCCTTTCATCCTTTCGGGGTCGATTAAATAAGTACCACTTACGCACTGGGGTCGATATAATCGACTTAATCCGTCTGTCTGTCTTTATTTGTCCTCTCTGTGTTTAGCCCCTTGTGGGTAGTAAAGAAATAGGTATTTCGTCTGCCGCTACGTTCTGCGTTCAAATTCCGCCGAGGTCGACTTTGCCTTTCATCCTTTCGGGGTCGATAAATTAAGTACCAGTTACGCACTGGCGTCGATATAATCGACTTAATCGCTTTGTCTGTCCTTGTTTGTGCTCTCTGTGTTTAGCCCCTTGTGGGTAGTAAAGAAATAGGTATTTCGTCCATGTTTACATTCTGAGTTCAAATTACGCCGAGGTCGACTTTGCTTTCATCCTTTCAGGGTCGATAAATTGAGTACCAGTTGCGTTCTGAGGTCGATCTAATCGACTGGCCCCCCTCCCCCAAAATTTCGGGCCTTGTGCCTAGAGTAGAAAAGATTATATAACTATCAAACTTCAACATTCGAAAGCAAATAAATATTACAAATCTGTCCAAAATTTGCGAAATAAATGCAAATATTTAATTATCGAGATATCGAATTCATTGATAAGAAAGTAAAAATTTTCAAGTCAGTCGATATTCTTTCAATAAAATATAAAATAATAAAGATTCAAATTGGAATAACTTTTTATCATTTTTATTTTAGCGCTATCAGTAATGTTGTATAACAAACGTCGTACAGCATACAGCCTTAGTTATCGATTGAGTGAACTTGTTTCAATATTATCCATATATATAATCACACACGCATGCGCATATATATATGTGTGTGTGTATTGATAGAAATGGTAAGACAACAAAAGAATTAAAGAGACCTCGATATTATGTAAATAGAGGAGGTTATCTGTAAATGTAATATGTGACAATTATTCGGTAGCCATGATAAAATTCTGAGTTTCGGATATCGGGGCAGAAACCCACGCCGCCATCTCTTCAGTTATCCGGCCATCGGAAAAAATGCTATATATTTTTTTTCCCTTTTTTAAAAATTTTTTACTTGTTTCAGTCATTTGACTGCAGCCATGCTGGAGCACTGCCTTTTAGTCGAGAAAATCGACCCCAGGACCTATTCTTTGTAAGCCTAGTACTTATTCTATCGGTCTCTTATGCCGAACCGCTAAGTTACGGGGACGTAAACACACCAGCATCGGTTGTCAAGCGATGTTGGAGGGACAAACACAGCCATATAAACACACACACACATATATATATATATATATACATATATACGACAGGCTTCTTTCAGTTTCCGTCTACCAAATCCATTCACAAGGCTTTGGTCCGCCCGGGGCTATAGTAGAAAACACTTGCCCAAGGTGCCACGCAGTGGGACTGAACCCAGAATCATGTGGTTGGTAAGCAAGCTACTTACCACACACCCACTCCTGTGCCTATACATATATAACTGTTATCTTCGTTCAGTCATTTAACTGCGGCCATGTTGGGGCACCGCCTTGAGAGGTTTTAGACAAAAAAATATATCCACGGACTTATTTTCTTATAAACCAGGTGCCTTTCGCTCGGCATCTGTGACCCAACCGTTAAGTTACGTGGATGTAAATAAACCGACAATGGTTGGCAAGCAGTAGTAAGGGACACACACACACACACACACACACACACACACACACACACACACACACACACACACACACACACACAAATATATATGTATATGATGTATATACATATATACTATACATCAAAGTAAGCACATATGTGTGAAACATAGTGGGAAAAAATAGTACTCGAATACAGGATGTAGAGTAGGATACAAATTGATGGCTCAGAAGAATACAAAACATATACATGAGCTACAGAAAATTCCTTTAAATTTGGGTTATATTCCCATTGAAATTCAGTTCAATAATAAATCTCTGAACGAGGTATAAACAGTAACTGCACGACAATGTGAGGTATACTTGCCATCTCAATATGGCTAACCACTAAGGGTGGGTGTTACTGTAGCTTGTAGCCCCAGGAGAACACCGTCTCCAGCTGGCTTTAGACACATTCTCTGTGACCTTATGGTATTTGCAAAGGGAGGTCATCCTTCCCTCGTCAACCTAAGTGATACGCACGGACTGCAGTTTCTAGGTTTTGACCTGTCATCAGCGTACGACAATCACTGGTTTTCGATGAAAGGCAGTCTCAATGGAAATACTTATATCGTTTTTCCAGTAACTTTTCGTCACTGATCTCGATACCCCGAAAATATGACAGGAACCAGTCTTGCTAAATATGACTGATATTTAGAAGCCCATTCAATATCAGGGGAGGGGTGACCTTGGAGAAAGTTGCACCATATAGACATGGAGCATATAGACGCCTTATGAGGTACAATTTGTAACAGACCGAATAGCTCTTCAACCAGTTCCAGGATAAATATGCATTGAACCAATGGCTGGAGCTTCTGAATTCCTGACGACATGCTACGAGGTATAAAATGTCAACTGATAAAATACCTATTTCTTTACTACTCACAAGGGGTAAACACAAAGAGGACAAACAAGGACAGACAAACGGATTAAGTCGATTATATCGACCCCAGTGCGTAACTGGTACTTATTTAATCGTCCCCGAAAGGATGAAAGGCAAAGTCGACCTCAGCGGAATTTGAACTCAGAACGTAGCGGCAGACGAAATACCGCTAAGCATTTCGCCCGACGTGCTAACGATTCTGCCAGCTCTCCGCCTTCTCAACTGATAAAATACCATACAGATAATAATATTTGACTTTCGCATTTGAACTTGGCTTTCCCACCTACAAATAGGCATCATTTTGTTTAACATTCATCGTTCATTTATCTCCCCTTACATTACACACTTTTAGACCATCAAGAAAAAACCTTCGACTGTTTACAAAGTTTTATTATTATTTAATTTCTATTTCATTTTCATTGTTTTTTTGTAACCGTTATCTTTAAATGCACCTTTTTCAGTTATTTCATTGTTTTTTTTTTTCTTACAATGCAATTTAGCCTACAATATACCTCACAATTTTGATTTTTATTGCACATCTCGAAAGCCCTTTTACAATCGCTTAATGTGTGTTGTACAGATATCGAATATTTACAGCCGATCAAAATGTGTTTTTAAAGACATCGAAAACCAGAATGGATTCCTTTTATTTTACATCATTCTTTATCATAATTTTATCATTGTTATTTTTATTATTTATTTAATAACTTCCATTGTATTTATTTATCATTTTTAGTATCATTGATTGTAATTCGATGGTGATGATAGAACTTTAATGAACTTAGTAAAAAATTTTTGATGATTTTCGGCAGTCACTAAATTTTCTCATTTAAATTTCGCCGAGGCCAAAATTTATTTTACATTATGTTATTACACTATCCCTCTAATTATATTATCGATTCTTTCTTTCAATCTACAATTTGAAGTTATATTATTTTAATATTCAATATACCTGACAAACGGTTTTAAATATATTCGCGTGTGTATATACGCTTGTTTACGTATATTTACGTATGTAGATTATATATTTATATATATATATATATATATATATATATATATATTTCTTTACTACCCACAAGGGGCTAAACACAGAGAGGACAAACAAAGACAGACAAACAGATTAAGTAGATTACATCGACCCCAGTGCGTAACTGGTACTTAATTTATCGACCTCGAAAGGATGAAAGGCAAAGTCGACCTCGGCGGAATTTGAACTCAGAACGTAACAGCAGACGAAGTACTGCTAAGCATTTCGCCCGGCGTGCTAACGATTCTGCCAGCTCGCCGGCAAATATATATATATATATATATATACCGGAGTAAACACATAAATGTGAAACAAGGTGGAAAAAAGAGTACTCAAATACCAGTGGTAGAGTAATATGCTTTATTTAAAGCAGCAGAAAATTCAACAAAATCTGTTACTCCGAGTTTCTCGTTGCCGTTCATCAGACAGTTTTTGCTAGAATGTAACTGATATATCAATTCAATCTATACTCTTACAAACGCTACACCTTTAAAAAGAAATGGACTTGTTTGATTGGCCCTTTAGAAAAAACGGTCAATCTTCGAGCGATAAACAAAAAGGTCAAAAATATATGTATATATATATAAAAAAACTTATAAAAATTATAAAATCCGAGGAAAAAACCTATTGACGTTAATGAAGACAGTGCAAATTAATGCATAGAATTAAACCTGTTATAAATACTGCAATACATATTTATATTAAAATCTACATATATATATCAACATACACAAAAGGATGCGCGTAAACGCCATACATACATATACAGACGTATGAATATGAATCTAAATATACACATAAAAGCATGTGTACATATATTCACGCAAACCGTCTCGCACGCAAGCTAAAATTCATCTATGTAGCAATTCTCATATACTGAGCAAGGAGGGGGAACGAAAGAAAGGGAAAGAGAGAACAAGGAACGAAGGAGGGGTGGGGAAAAAAACTTATGTATACAAGCAGTGTAACTATGTTATTGGCATCTATAGAGACCAGTATACATACACAAGTTTGAATGGATACATATACATACCGTCGTGTATATGTGTGCTTAAGCACAAACATACTTTCACTTACAGATACGCATGCTTACAAATACATATACTTTGCTATACACATACTTATATAAACATTCTAATTTTGACAACATTGCTTTTTTTTAAAAAACATTGCTTTTAAAAATGGGTGCATTAATAAAAATATATACGAAAGACATATAAAATAAAATATAACATCCTATTTTGGGTCATTTATAAATAATCAAGGTAATATAAATAATCAAGGTAATCCTATGCAATACAATAACATGAAAACAAAGTTTGTAGGTTTTTCCTAATATATATGTAGAAACATAAGACTTTGCTATACGGATTAAGATCCGCATAGCTTGGAAACAAAATCAAAATCCATCATAGCGCTCAAGAGTCAAAATCAAAATCAAAAATCAAAAATATATACTCTATCCATATGGTATATTTATATTCGACATTTTAAATTGAGCCGCGTGCCTACATAAGTTCATTAACTCACTTCTTTGATTCACTTCTTTGAATAAGATGTACAATTTTTCTAATAGACGAAGTCTGCACTTGAAATTATTTTTGTAAGCTCCATGCCTGTATGGTGCCGCCCTGTCCAGAATGCTCCATGTCACGTTGAAAGGTGGGGCTTCCTTTTCTTTTAGTTCCCAGACATATTTTGCTAGGCTGGTTTTCTTCCTATTCTCTGGGTATTTAAATGAATTTTTATGAGAATAAAATCTTGTTTTAAATGAATTTTCTGAAGCCCCTGTGTATGTCTTGTATTCCGTTGAGCCTTCCACTTGCACCTTGGCTCTTTATAACAGTATTTATAACAGGTTTAATTTCTATGCATTAATTTGCACTGTCTTCATTAACGTCAATAGGTTTTTTCCTCGGATTTTATAATTTTTATAAGTTTTTTTATATATATATACATATATTTTTGACCTTTTTGTTTATCGCTCGAAGATTGATCGTTTTTTCTAAAGGGCCAATCAAACAAGTCCATTTCTTTTTAAAGGTGTAGCGTTTGTAAGAGTATAGATTGAATTGATATATCAGTTCCATTCTAGCAAAAACTGTCTCATGAACGGCAACGAGAAACTCAGAGTAACAGATTTTGTTGAATTTTCTGCTGCTTAAAATAAAGTATATATATATATATATATATAATCTTATATAATCTGTGTATCTATATGCATGCTTACATGTATTTTACTATTGTATACGTTTTCGCTTAAGTGAGTATGTATATATATGTTATACATGCGTTCACGGGCTTGGCTTTTATGCGTAAAGTTTAGGTGTGTCATTTCCTTAATCTTTCCCTTTCTTTTCATTCTACTTCTCTATATCGTTAGATACTTTCGTGAACGCTGTTATCTTCTTTCATATTCTATCTTTTCTATCTCTTTCTTTCTTTTTCCTCCATTCTACCACTTCCGTTTCTTCTAACCACCACCTCGTATTCTGAATCTTTTTGTAATGTGTAGCAATAAAGTTGCGTTTTCACAATATACGTACGAAGACGTATAATGTGTCTAGCGTATTTGGACCTCCTACCCACAGCCACCACACCTTCTAAGTGTTACCCTCCACTACAGACACCAAACCTAACCACTCCTTTCCGATATAAAAACAAAAAAGAAAGCACTAGCTTTCTTCCCCACACAATAAAGAAAAATGTACTGTATTAATTATGATGACGCGCAGGTGTGGCTGTGTGGTAAGTAGCTTGCTAACCAACCACATGGTTCCGGGTTCAGTCCCACTGCGTGGAATCTTGGGCAAATGTCTTCTGCTATAGCCCCGGGCCGACCAATGCCTTGTGAGTGGATTTGGTAGACGGAAACTGAAAGAAGCCCGTCGTATATATGTATATATATATATATATGTGTGTGTATGTTTGTGTGTTGTGTTTGCCCCCCTCACCCAACATCGCTTGACAACCGATATTGGTGTGTTTACGTCCCCGTCACTTAGCGGTTCGGCAAAAGCGACCGATAGAATAAGTACTGGGCTTACAAAAGAATAAGATCGGGGTCGAGTTGCTCGATTAAAGGCGGTGCTCCAGCATGGCCGCAGTCAAATGACTGAAACAAGTAAGAGAGTAAAAGAGTAAAGAGTATGCTAATGAAGATTTGTATAGTGAGGTAATAATTTGGAAAGATTTTTTAAAAAGTGGAAACAAAGGGATTCGATAACGTTGAGGGGTGACACGTTTGCATGTTACTTTCAGGGGAACAAAAAGATAAGAAAGTGTCAAAATACAAAAGTGTATACGGGATGTGCGAAGTGGGGATGGATAGCAATATGCTGTCAGACTTTGTAACTTATGACGAGCTGTTGGGGGAATAAGGGATAGATATTTTGGAGGGAACAGGATTCAAAAGGAATTAAAGGTAGAAATGAAGTTCATCAGAGGTGTGGTAAAACTAATCAATAAATAGAGATTGTAACAAATGTTTTCAGGAAATTCTTATTGACCATTTTAAGGAATTGCAGCAATAGCCTAGAGAGGTTTGTGATGTAATATATGACTTCGATCAAAGACAGTAATTTAATTGTTAACATGCCGAGCAAAATGCTTAGCGGCATCTCGTCCCCTTTTTTACGTTCTGAGTTCGAATTTTACTGAGGTCGGCTTTGCCTTTCATCGGTTTGGGATAGATAAATTAAGTTGTAGTTGAGCACTGAAGCCAAAGTAGTAGATTTATCCATTCCCTTGAACATGCTGGCCGAGCTAAAAATCTGGAACCAGCCTTTGACTTCATTCCGGAAAGAAACATTTCTTGTCTTCAGGATTGTCCATAAAGTTAACAAACAATGCATCGACTTTTGTTGTCTACATCGATTTCATATTATGCAAGGGATGCTGAAATTTTCTTGTATAAAATCTAACGCATATGCATAATCTTTTTTATCTCATTTTCAAGTTTTTTTTAAGGCCAGCATTTGCATACCTGCTCCCTTTGCTTAAAGCGCAATGAAAGTCTACCTAACATATTTGCGGACAATGTAACTAAATCTATCCCTCTGTCACCCTCGCGCAATCGACTATCAAGCCGTTCAAGAATTTGGACCTGGAGATTTCTATTTCCAGCGGCTTCGAGGGCCACCTCCCTGTGGTGTCGGGCGTCAACGAAGAGCCCTCGACTACAACAAGACGACCAAAGATTTTTTTTTTCCAAGGTCCGCCCCTAATCACCCTTACCCGTTTTGTTGCTTAACAACAACATGGACTATCAATGTCATATAGAATATTTTTGGACGCTAGTTTGACGACGAAAGAGAGACCTTTTGATACTACCTTACATATTTGTGCCCATCTAGCATAAACGTGTTCTGCAGAGCCTATCATATGAGAACCGTTAATGCTCCAATCAAAATAAATGAAATGAAATTTTCATGAAATAATAACTGTTGCTTGCTGTTCTGATATATTTGTTTTCAGCATTAAGTTTATTTCTCACAATCAACCTCCTAATGCACTGAATATTATCCTTTGAATGCAATCGAATCACAAAGACAATCAGCATATTCTTTATTACAACCTCTGAAACTGGATTGTTCTCATGCTGAGCAATAAAACACGTTAATGCCAATTTTGGCAGCAATTAAACTGGGACTACCTGAGAAAAGAAATCAACAAAATACTTGAATTCAGGTTTATGCTACTGAGTTCTAAGGTAATGTACTCCTTTGTCCTTGGTCATTTTTATCGGAAAAACCAAGTGTGAACAGGTTTATAATGTCTCTTTGCGAAGGAAATCCATCCAATCAATATTTCAGAATGGAAGCTGCTTTATACCCTCACCCCTTTTCAGATCTTGCTAAATCTTCCATTTCCGATTTCTTGAAAAGACTCTTGCTTCCATTTACGCTGTGCCGATGCTGAGTTAACAGTCTTAATGAGGTGAAAAAGAAAATACGTTTTAAAATATAGCCACGATGAATTGAAATATAATAACATACAATACTGCACAATAAACTCCTACAGTAAGATAAAATTCAACATTTGCTCACCTCTTTAATTTAGTTTTAAGCGCGTATTTCAGATCAGGCAAATAACTAGTGGCCGATCAGCGCAATCAGGAGCCAACAGGAGTTCCTATGTTGTATGCTAAGCATAAATTTTAATAAATAGTTGTTATAAGTTTGACCAGGTATTATAATATAAACCAACGTGGAAGCACTTCGTCGGTTACGAATCAACGGAGCAGCCTGCTCGTGAAATTAACGTGTAAGTGGCTGAGCACTCCACAGACACGTGTACCCTTAACGTAGTTCTCGGGGATATTCAGCGTGACACAGAGAGTGACAAGGCCGGCCCTTTGAAATACAGGTACAACAGAAACAGGAAGTAAGAGTGAGAGAAAGTTGTGATGAAAGAGTACAGCAGGGATCACCACCATCCCTGCCGGAGCCTCGTGGAGCTTTAGGTGTTTTCGCTCAATAAACACTCACAACCGCGATCCTATGACCGCGAGTCCGCTGCCCTAACCACTGGGCCATTGTGCCTCCAACGTATTCTATGTATAAACAACGTAGGAAATTATATAGCTTGCTAAAGAAATTATTCATAAGCGGTTTAATTAATATAATTTATTGTGCACTAAATTGGCTTCTCAGAAGCTGAAGTTATTTACAACAATAAGCAAAGACGCAATTTGGTGAAGAAAATATTAAGTTCTATTGATAAATGGGATCAAAATTTGCATGTAATGACTATGGTCTCGACCTCATTTAAATATAAATATTCATTAGCATAATCACTGACGATTAATTAAGTACGGAGAAAAGAGAATACATGCGAGAAATATCTCAAGATTTCTTTTCCATACCATCATGAAAAAACTGTCTGTTACGATTCTATATTTAAGAGATGAGGTATTATGTACATTATTTACATTGGACGGATATTTTCCCTCTTCTTGTTTGTTGTTAACACAACGTCTCACCGGATATACCCTCCAGCCATCGTCAGGTGTCTTGGAGAAATTTCAAACCTGGGTTCTCATCCTTTTGATGTTATTATTATTGTTGTTGTTGTTGTTGTTGTTCAGGTTCAGGTCATTGCCTGAAATTCCAGGCAGTTACCTGAATAATAATAACAACAATAATAATAATAATAATAATATAATAATAATAGCAGATGACATGTCCCTAAAAGAAATGGAGAAGCTTTCAGAATACAAAGACCTGGAAATAGAGGTAACTAGAATGTGGAATCTATAAACAGAAACAATTCCTATCATAATAGGTGCATTATGCATGATAAAAAACTATTCAGACAAATACATAATAAAAAAACCAGGACTTACAAACACATATAATATACAGAAAATTGCACTACTAGGCACTGCACACATCCTACGCAGAACACTTTCAATACAAGGCACACAGAGCTGCGCTCGGTAGTGAAGTGAAAGGACGCTATAAAAATAAAACTACTGAATGATAATAATAATAACAACAACAACATCGAAAATACC
>NC_043014.1:9098983-9103983 GCF_006345805.1 Octopus sinensis | reverse complement strand
AATAATAATAATGATAATGATAAGAAGGAGGAGAAGAAGGAGGAGGAAGAAGAGGAGAAGGAAGAAGAGAAGGAGGAGGAGGAAGAGAAGAGGAAGAAGAAAAAAAAAGAAGAAGAATCATCATGTACAGGCATCGCTTGAAAAAATGTAAGACCTACCACAAAAACAGTTGGTCGTAGCCCTCGGATGTGCGGGACTTTCGATCAGGCAATGGCAATACTTGAACACAAGTCTGCAGCCATCACATGTATGTGTGCGTGTATTTATTTATTCGTTCTCACAGCATGACATATAGATAAACGCACGATGAATTTGAACTCCTTAGAATATGTATCTTAGATCTTTCGTTATGTAAAACTGAAACAGTTGTAAAGAAACGTCGCTGCTCTCTTCGTGCGAAGAGCGTAATTAAAAAGTACTAGCAGTATCGCCCGGCGTTGCTCAGGTTTGTAAGGGAAATAACTATAAAGCATTTTTAGAGAGTTATAGCCAAAAAAATGGAAAACAAATTATGGTAAATTTTTTTTGAGAGTTAAAACGGTCGAGTTGCGTCCCCTAGACAGTCTGTGGTTTGTGTTTCTAATTCTCGACCCCCATGTCGAATTTATTTTTTTTTTCAGAACTGGGGGAACTTTTCAAAATTTTCTCTACGCTAGTTTTGAATTATGACATTGGGCTATGTGTGTGTCAAGTTTCATCAGAATCAGTTGAAAGCCGTGGTCAGGGTGAGGGTACAAGCTAACAGACACACAGAAACACACACAGACAAACTGCCATTTATATATAGAGAGAAGAGATTAGAGGTGATTTGTTCGACCAAATGCTTCCAGGTTACGCGGTTTTGAAAGATGAATTTATGGACACATTGGTGAGGAAGCGTGAGGAAGAGGGTATAAAATTGATGAAATGCAGGATGAAATGATAGAGAAGTATGAAAGGAAAACGAAGAGTGTGATAAGAAAGGAAGGAATTGTATTTGGAAATGGGTGATTAAGGACAGGTAAGTGATGCTGGCGGATGGGGCTGTTAGCATCGCTTTCATATTATCATTTTTTCATTTAATAATTCATTGTTCATAAATTTAATTATAATGTTCTATGTCCCCAATGTCTTGTGGTGTCCCCTCTGTGTCGCCCCTAGTGGGTAATAAAGAAATACCAAATGCTTCCAGGTGGGGCCCTACAATCGCGGAAATCCTATAACTGAAACAAATACAAGATAACAGAAAATTGCTTTTATTCGCCAGCCTAAATGAAAACCTATTGTGCCACAAATTGTTTCTTATTAAAATTGAGTTTTTGAGAAATCAGAATAAAACAATACACCTGTGTAATTTTCGTTGATTAATCATTTTTTCTTCTAATTGTCTTGAAAATCCATCCTGATTCACGATTATTCTTAGGAATAGATAAGCTTGTCGGATAAATTATTTTATCCTCATTTTCTTCCCTAATAAAGATAATGATTGCTTTTTAATTTAACGCGTATAATTACTCATTAACAATTAACATTTAATTATCTATTGAATTAATGCCTAAACATTCTACCTTGCACTTTACAGTAAACACTTCAATTTGCAACTGTGGATATGCAGCCCAACATCTTTCAAATTATGGTAATTATTTTTTTCTATTTCATACCTAGCTGCGTGTGTCTTTTAGGCAAAACAACTAATGAGCAATAAACAACGCAGTAATGAATTACTCACACAACCAAATAAAGAGTATGAAATCTTTATATAAATACAATTTAAATTTATTCATTAACTCGGTCACAGCAAATTGTTTCCATCATTAGATATTTCCTATACATTGAAAATGAATGCTTATGCCCAAATGCTTAGTCTCTTGGACCCAAGATTACTATATCCAGACTCGATACCCGGATGGTGCGACGTGTGGCAGGAGCTTCTTGGCATCTTATTTCACACAGCGACACTCCACCTTACTGAAAATGTGTGTCGTAGTGCAGAGCGTTAGAGACTAGTAACTCCACATGTTCGAAATACAAGAAGTCAACAAAAGTTAATTTCTATGGTATACTGTATGATGCGTTTATGATATATTTAACGTGCCTGTTGCAAGCCTTTAAATAATATGTTCCTGAGAATTTATATGTACGAGCATTGTTGAAACAATGTCTTTAGGCAATGAAATTAAGAGATTAAGCAAAATACGAAAAGATACATGTAGAAAGCATAAAAATAAAGTTATATGATATTCTATAGCCCTGCATAAACGGATTAAAATCCAGAATTATTTCGTGAAAGAATCCCTTTTTCAAATTGAAGAAAGCATATTAACAAAGAGTGTACGAATATGCATTCTTGTATGTATGTGCGAGGGTGTCTGTCTCCACATGTATATATATATATATATATATATATATATATATATATATATATACTCGTATACATATTAAAAAGGTGGTATCAAAAAGTTCTCGAACTAATTCTGTAGCTCGTCTCTAGAAGGCAGCACATGGTTGCCTATGCAGTAAGAGCTAGCAGTGACCTTCATGAGTCAGTGTACCAAGTGACATTGCTGTGTTTCCTTCGTAAGTTGTGAAACTGGTGAATCTGTTATAATGTGTATGCTGTAGTCTGCGATTTTGTCATGGGCAGGAAGTTGGCACAAAGAGCCAACATGAAATTTCGCGTTAAAGTTGGAAAGTCTGGTCCAGAGATATTGAGCAAGTTTTGGAAAGGTTATAGTGATGAGGCAATGGGTCGTATGCAAAGTTTAGAGTGGCGCGGGTATTTCAAAAGTGGAGGGACATCCCTTGAAGACGATAAGCGTTCTGAAAGACCCACCATGTGCCTCAGACCCAGAAATATAGAGAATATTCATCAGCTCGTGCATGAAGATCGTCAGAAGACAATCAGTGATGTTTCTGTTGCTGTTTGCTTGCGTAAAAATTGGTACCAGCAATCCTAAAGTATGAATTGAACATACGGCGTATCTCTGCCACGTTTGATCCCGCCTGTTGACCACTGAAAAAAAAAAAAACATCGCGTCGAAATCTGTCAAGATCTCCGTCAGCCTGCCATTGAAGGCCCATCCTTCATGTGGAGGGTCTAGCAATTCTAACGTATGAATTGAACATACGGCGTATCTCTGCCACGTTTGATCCCGCCTGTTGACCACTGAACAGAAAACAAATCGCGTCGAAATCAGTCAAGATCTCCGTCAGCCTGCCATTGAAGGCCCATCCTTCATGTGGAGGGTCGAAAATGATGACGCGAGTCGGGTTTACAATTACAACCATGAGACGAAGAAGCTAGGGTCACAACGGAAGAGACCTTTGTCTCCATGACCGACAAAAGCACGACAGAGTTGCAACTAACTCAAGAGTATGCTTCTCGCTTTTTACGGCATCCGCGGTATTGTGCATCGTGAATTTGCCCTCCAGAGCCAGAACGTCAATTGACAAATCTACTGCGACGTTTTGGACGGTTTAAGGGTGGACATTCGGCGAAAACAACAAGAAGAATAAGATTTTTTACGACGACGGTACACCCTACCACCGAGCTCTCCTCATCCGTGAGTTTCTCGCCAGAAACAACATGGTCTCGCTTCCACACGAGAACCCCTATTCGACAGATTTAGCACTTGCGGACTTCCATCTCTTTCCCGACATGAAAATGTACCTCAATGTTCGCCGTGGTTTTAACACCATTGCTGAGATGCAAAATGAATTGCGGAGGGTCCTCGACTCCCTTCAGGAAAAAAAAGATTTCCAGGTCGGATTCTAAAAGAGACATGAACGTTGAGACCAGTGTATTACTATGCAAAGTGATTATTTCCACAGAGATCCTGTTAAATCTTACATAAATAAGTTGTCATTTTTATCAAACATAACTAGTTCGGGAACTTTTTGATGTAACCTCCTATGTATGTATGTATGTATGTATATATATATATATATATATATATATATATATATATATATATATATATATAATTTTAAATTTTAAAATAAGGGTGAGAAATTAGATATTAATTTAATTAACATCGATTTCATACCAGTGGTCTAGCATTAAAAAAAGTAATATTGTATATATATTAGAGGGAAACCACTATGTGGACACCAAATGCTAGAAACAGATCCGCTACGGTCTCACCAATAAGGAATGTTCTCAAGAAAAATTTAGCAAAACAACCAAAACGTAATGGAGCAAGACAAAAGAAAAAGTAATAAAAATATGGTGGTTTCCCTCTAATATATATATATATATATATATATATATATATATATATCTTTATATATAAAACTGTAGTTGTGTGAGTGTCTGTCCCCTTCGATTTAGATTCCTAACTACTCCCACATTTTGCGGTGCAGTTTAACCAAAACCGGGTATCTTATAGTAGTGATTCATATCGAGCCCTTCTGGGTATTAGCGCGCCTCTACGATGAGTCTACGATTTTAAAAATAATTTACCATAATTTTTTTCCATTTTCATGCATATTTTTTTAAAGGGAAGTAACTCTCTAAAAATGTCTACGATGAGTCAACGATTTAAAAAAAAAATTACCATCATATTGTTTCCATTTTTAATGCATTTTTTTGCTATTTTTTGGCTATAACTCTCTAAAAATGCTGTATAGTTATTTCCCTTACAAACCCGAGCAACGCCGGGCGATACTGCTAGTATATATATAAATATACAAACATATTCGTATGTGTGTGTGCGTGTGTGTGTTTATATATCTATATAGTTATATGTATATACATAGGTGCGTGTATGTGTGTGTGTGTGTGTGTGTGTAATGAAACTTTAGTTACACCTTGATAGCTGCTTAATGATTTCGCACAACAACACGTAAATCAGCAGTGAAATGTTAATCGCATTAACGAGTACATTTATTGAAAAATGTCAAATTAATATGGCATTACTGGAGATGGCACTAGAATAAATTACGACGAATAGATCAAGTTTCCGCTTGCAGAGAATAATTTGAACTAACTGAAATTTTAAGTTTTAAGACAATTAAAACAT
>NC_043014.1:9078983-9093983 GCF_006345805.1 Octopus sinensis | reverse complement strand
GCATTCCTTTTCGGATCGTTCTTCTTAGAAAGCTACTCTTCGCCTTTCACGTATTCTTGTAAAGAAATCAGTGGTTCCTTCTCACATACTTGATTCCAGAATTTATAAACACGAACTTGAAATTCTACGTCGGTTCAGTGGTGTAAAATCGATCTTCGTTTCTGGGTCTATATCCTTGTATTCTTTGTCCTTTAGCTCACAATTTCATTAATCCATTTGCATTTCGTATTTTATACAGTCAATTTTTGCTGTAGAATTGTTTGTTGGTCAACGTCTTTGAATATTGTATTTTATTAAGAAATATTTGTTGGGGTCATGTCTCTCAACGTTCGTAAATTTCTGTTTTGTTATTATCATTCTGCATATCCCAAAAAGCGAATTATCTCATATCTGAATTTTAATTCCGAACATAGTCTATTCAGCTTTTTGATAAGGAGAATAAACCTGGAATTATCTTCGGATATTTCCGTATGTGGTGAATTGCAATCTGTTGGTCATTATTGAAAGATTGTTTCAAATTTTTACATATCTTTTCAATGTTGTTGTTACTCTGAGGTTTGAGAGCTTATTTTCTTCCTTCATCGTATATTTTATACTGAATTCGTGAAAATTTGCTGAGTTGTTCGGTTAGAGTGATAAGTTTGGTACTGATAAGATAGGTCTTTAAGATTCCGTTCGCTAAAGAATTATTGGTGGGATATTTTTTCAAATTTAGGTGGCATTTTCGGTGCTTAGTATCGTTGGTCGTAGAAAATAAATTTTAAGATATAACGTCACGAAGTTTGGCTTGAGGTCAGCGATTTCGAGGAGAATGTTATGTCTATTACATCGACCCCCAAATAAACAGTTGGTTCTTATTTTTATCGACTCCGAATGGGATGAAATGCAAAGATAACGCCACCACTTTGGACTCAGAAAGTCAAGACAGACGATATGCCGCTATTTTCCCCGTTGTGCTAATGTTTCAACTAATTCGCCGTCTTTTATGCGGAAACTATCAAGAAAAGAATTAAAATGCGCTAATTGCTTTTATATTTATTTACACGAAACGGTTTTCATTTTTGTTATATCGCACGTTCGGATGCCCCTATACTCTTATACTTTACACTTCCCTACTACTACTCTATTCTGGCGTCTAGACTTCTCCATTTATATCTACGCATTGGGTTAGCCTACTTCATCGTCTGGGGGCGTCCACACAACAGTTTTGCTAACAGTGGATGCAAATATTTATTCTGTTGTATCTGGGGAGAATCATTCTCTTCTAGTGCCTTATAATTTAACATACGCAGCGGTAAAATTTCCACTCATTTTCTTCATTATTTTTCTATAATTTTCGTTGCGTCTTGCAACCTAGAGTCAAACCTATTCAAAAGGTTGTAAGACGCAACGAAAATTTTAGAAAAATAAAGAAGAAATTCAGTGGAAATTTTACCGCTGAGTATGTTAAATTAAAAGGCACTAAAAGAGAATGACTCTCCCCAGACACAACAGAATATGCTTCAACAACACACGAACTCACATAAAGAATCTTGCAAACCAAATCCAAAAACGAAAAGCAAATATTTATATTTTTATATTTATGAAATGAAATAAATGAAAACCAAAAAAGAAATTATGGAATAAATTTCATTACCTATTTCTTATTCCAGCATGGCCGCAGTCAAATGACTGAAATAAGTAAGAGTAAAAAAAAGGAGTAGTATATCTAAATTTGGGGGTGGTGGGCATGATGTATCATTTCTGTTCCTCTATAAATACACGCCTGAAATAATTGTTTTTTGGGGTTTATACTTCACCTCGGAAACTGCATTTTATTTGCATCAGATGTCTATACACGACTACGCAATAGCTACAGTGAGTTTACCCATGTGTGATAACTCGTTGTGAATTCCTGTTCCTTCTCGAGCCATGCCTGGCTGATAACGGCCGGTTTCCCTGTTTCCTTGGCGTATAGGTTCCCCACCTGGACGGGAGGCCGGTCCGTCGCAGGTGATCTGCAAGGTGCAGGAGGAAAGAGTGAGAGAAAGTTGTGGCGGAAGAGTCAGCAGAAGTTCGCCATTACCTTCTGCCGGAGCCGCGTGGAGCTTGGGTGTTTCGCTCATAAAAACACACATCACCCGGTCTGAGATTCGAACCCGCGATCTTTCGACCGCGAATCCGCTGCTCTAACCACTAAGCCGTGTGCCTCCACTTTTTTACACATTTACATCTATCTAAAATGAAATAACCACCATAAAATATTTGTTATAGTAAAACGTAGCCGTACATTCATACATAAGAAGGCGTCCGCTGCTCTAAGCACTAAGCTATGTGCCTCCACCGTTGTGAAGTCACTGAGCCACTTTTGAATGGATGCAAAACTGGAGAATAAATCTATGTGTAAGGTGTACTAGCCATCTGAATGTGGCTAGCCACTGGGGGTGGGGTGTTACTGATGCTTTTAGCCCCAGGCGATCAACGTCACCAGATGGACTTTAGACACAAAATTTCAGTGCCCTTGTGTTATTTGCAAAGGGAGGTCAGCCTCCCTCGAAAACCTAACTGATACATACGGACTATAGTTTCAAGGTAATTGCTTCTCGTCAACGCATGGTAAACACCGGTTTTCGAAGAAGGAGACCTTTACAATTAATAATATTTAACGTTTTTCACAGTAACCACAGTCACTAACTTAGAAAAACTGTCTGAAAGCATTAATAAATCTCTGAACGAGATATAAACAGTAACCGCTCGATAACGTAAGGTGTACTAGCCATCTGAATGTGGCTAGCCACTGGAGGTTAATAAATCTATGTGTATTTTAGCGAAAACGTAATTATCGTTATATGTTGTTTGTAAACAACAGAGCTGTCACTGACCCGACATATCTCATGTATGTATGCAAAGTAGCCCGGAGTATGGTAAATATCGTTACGTCAGAGGGAATGTCTGTTTATTAAAAAAAAACGGTCAAAAAATAAACAAAGCCAGGATTCAAAAGATCATCTCCGTAATGATCAGTGAGCAGGTGTTAATAACTACCAGTTAAGATAGTTGAGTGATGTAAACAACCTCTCTCGTCGCAGTACGGGAAGATATTAATTAATGATTTACAAGGAAACAGAAAGCGCGTAATCATCCTACGTGATACCTGCCCTCTTGCGATCAATTGATTAATTAATTAATTATACATATATATATATTACGAACGACACATCCGAAGCAGAAAACAAAATTCAAACGAATACACGTACAGAATTAAACACACTCAAACATACGCGTGTACACACACACATGCACATACACTCACACATGTACACATACACATATTGAGACAGGGGGTAAAGAGAGAGAGGGGGGGGACATATACACCCCCTATACTTATGCATGCGACGCATGCAATTCATACGAAGATAATAAACACCAAAATACGGCAACAGACCTATAAATTCGAATAAACGTACACGATATATAATATGTGATACATCATGGCCGCTGAAACAAGAAAAAAAGCATGAGTGAAACAGGCATGACTGATATAGCAAAAGGAGTTTAAAAAAAGACCAAGGCAGGTGTATGAACACAATTATTCCTTTCCGCTGAAGAGCGTAGGCTCGAAACGTAAACGACTTTTTCACTTTCCCGAGTATAATATTATGTATATGACACGCATCTTGCATACATTAAACTGTATGAAACACCGCTAGAGCTGAGTTTACTTGTCTCATTCTTTGCGAATACTTGGATATTTACTTAATCTTTATTTCGACAACGAAATTAGAATACAGAGGAAAGCGAGTCTCACTCATTTCTCATTTCTATTTAATTACACGAGAAACAACCAATACTACAGTCCATAAATGATTACATCTCAGTAAATATATATCTCTATATATATAAACGGCAGTTTGTCTGTCTGTGTGTCTGTGTGGCTGTCAGGTTGTACCCTAACCCTGATCACGGCTTTCAACCGATTCTGATGAAACTTGACACACACATAGCCCAATGTCATAATTCAAAACTAACGCAGCGAAAATTTTGAAAAGTTCCCCCAGTTCTGAAAAAAATCGATAAATTCGACATGGGGGTCGAGAATCTAAGCTTTTTATGTGCAACACATTTTCTGTCGGGAAACAGCTAGGAACGTCGTATACATAGAAGTATTCGAGTGAAGAGAAGACATTGCAACCTACACATGCGCCTTCGTTCCCTGGAGGGAAAGAACTAGATTGGGATTAGTCGTTGCCTACTAGGGGCTCTTACATACTCGGGCAACGCCAGGCTATGCTGCTAGTATATATATACATCCGCTGCCGAGCGCTCTCTTCTCAAGAGGGAACTCCGCTTCACGCCTCTCACGCGCCACTGCGACAAGCATTCAAAATGTGACCGCGTTTGTATCGTTGGCGATTTTTCCCTCCGTCTTCCCTTCTTTGGATCTTTCCTTTTCCTATGTTTCTGACGAAGAGCTCCGCTCGAAACGTTGAACCCTCCTTCTTTCCTTCCTTCCTGAGCGTCCAATAATACTATACTTGTTCCACGTCCTCGCGTTGTTGTGTTATCTCTTTGTGTTTCCATGTTTGGATTAACTTTATGCATATACTCTTTTACTCTTTTACTTGTTTCAATCATTTGACTGCGGCCATGCTGGAGCACCGCCTTTAGTCGAGCAGCTCGACCCCGGGACTTATTCTTTTTGTAAGCCCAGTACTTATTCTATCGGTCTCTTTTTGCTGAATCGCTAAGTGACGGGGACGTAAACACACCAGCATCGGTTGTCAAGCAATGCTAGGGGAACAAACACAGACACACAAACACACACACACATACATATATATATATATATATATATACATATATACGATAGGCTTCTTTCAGTTTCCGTCCACCAAATCCACTCACAAGGCATTGGTCGGCCCGGGGCTATAGCAGAAGACACTTGCCCAAGATGCCACGCAGTGGGACTGAACCTGGAACCATGTAGTTGGTTAGCAAGCTACTTACCACACAGCCACTCCTGCGCCTTAAACACACTCATATATATATCATATATATATATATGTGTGTGTGTGTGTGTGTATGTGTGTGTGTGTGTGTGTGTGTGTATATATATATATATATATATATATATATATATATATGTGTATGTATATACACTCTTTGCATATTTTGCAAAAATTCAATCCAAATATCCAAATTTGTTGACTTTTCATACCAAATTCTATTTCATATAGAACACTGAAAATTATCAATGGCGGTGTGACATTCCTACTTCAGATTCTAATTTAGTAAATGTATATTATTCTGTATAACACTTACAGTATCTATAACCTTGCAATGTTCTGTAAAAGAGATACAGACACACAAACACACATGCACACGCTCAAATGCGCACACACACGCTCACATACACAAACACACACACACAGATGTGTATGTATATATACATGTCTGTGTGTGTACTGCCATCGCTCCTTTACTCATGTGAAACATGGACCTTTTACAAACGTCATGTAAGGGTCCTTGAACGCTTTCATCAGAGATGTCTCAGACACATTCTGAATGTTGGCAGGACCTTAAAAACTCCAGACACACAGGTCTCGTGGACAGCTGTTTCATTGCGCATTGGGGCGACGGTGCACGAGCACCGGTTACGTTGGACTTGACACGTTATTAGAATGAAACATAGAAGGATACCTATGCAGATGCTATATAGGGACCTTGTGAATGAAAAGAGTCCCCGGTAGAAACCAAGGGTTCTGTCAAGTCCTCATTAAAAGCCTATGATATGCAGGAGACTGACTGGAAAGACAATGCCTGTCATTGCAAAAGATGGAGGAAGCGGGTTAAAGACAGGGTCGACACTTTTGAGAGAGCACGTACTCAGTATGAAGAACTTAAGCGTGTTGCTCAAAAGCTCACTGCTGGTGTAAGTGAATGGGGAAAGCTTGGTCTGCAACGTTTGCAGTCGTGTCTGCTTGTCAAGAGCAGGTCTCATTGGCCACCAACAGAGCCATAAATGCAAAATATAAGTTAGTCCTAGAGCGCACAATGTTCCTGAAGGTCAGCAATGCTCTTCCTCGGTCACGAGCAAACGGGCATCATTATATATATATATATATATAAATGTAAGAATGGAGTTGAACGACGATTTAACAAAATTCCTTTATTCTCGACATATGTTTCGAAGACTGCATATTCCTAATTTCGAAGGAATAAGGGGTGCATTATGCCGCCTTCTCATCAGGAAAGACAAGGAACTTATGTCAGCATCATGATAAACAAAAAATTTTAGATGACTGCCCACACGGTGTCCATAGCGATAATTTGCTACCCGGGTATCGGTTAACCGAATTATCCATACTAGGATAATTCATTCAACTACTTATCTATATATATATATATCAGTTATAAACCGGATTCATGCTAATCTCATCAGGTTGTATGGAACACTAAGGAGTAATTAGGGTGAGCAATCTCTATGTAATTTATCCGGTTTGTAAATCTTGGATCTGCTACTCTGGATTATAAATATTTTCAGGAGTGTAAATCCAAGAATATTACAATGGCTACGGAGATTAGTACATATGCATATGTTTTTATTTTTGCTTTCATTTATACAGTACATTTGCTCTGAATATGACCAACACGTGTTTCTGTTGCGAAGACAAATTACGATTGCTTTTACACCAAGCTGAATTCTGCCATGCAACCTTAGTCAAGGTGTGACCACAGAAGTGGTCCGAAACGAACGGAGTGTGTTTATGTGCAGATACGGCCATTTAAGGCGGCGAGCTGGCAGAAACGTTAGCACGCCGGGCGAAATGTTTAGCCGTATTTCGTCTGCCGTTACGTTCTGAGTTCAAATTTTGCCGAGGTCGACTTTGCCTTTCATCCTTTCGGGATCGATAAATTAAGTACCAGTTACGCACTCGGGTCGATGTAATTGATTAATCGTTTGTCTGTCCTTGTTTGTCCCCTCTGTGTTTAGCCCCTTGTGGGTAGTAAAGAAATAAATACGGCCATTTAGCCTGGTCACTATGGCATTTTGAGAGAAAAAAATGTGAAGGCGAGATTTTGAAACTTGATAAGGCTATAAAATCTACTACGTGGTGGACTTCATCCCAACTTAAGGTTTAATTATGGAATGAGATTATTTTTCATTCAAGTAGGTCAAAGTGTATTTTCAGATGAATTATTAGTTTGTAATATTCCTATGTATTTTTTTTTACAACAGCTAACTAATAAATTAGATTAGATCAAATCACATTAAATTCTATGAAATTAAATTAGATATATGTGGTATGAACAACGTATTTATGGAGGGAATTTGAAGTTTTCTCTATATAATCGAGTTTTAGATTACATGAAGTTACTACGTCCTTTAAGCACTGCTATGAGATAATTTAATGAGAATATTGATTGCTGTTTGAGTGTCACACCCTCGTATATATCAAAACATGAGATTTTTGAAAAATTCTTGGTAAAATTCCAAAAACGTAGTTATTTGAAAAAAGAAAACAGTAGTGGCTGTGTGGTAAGTAGCTTGCTTACCAACCGCAGGGTTCTGGGTTCAGTCCCACAGCGTGACACCTTGGGCAACAGTCTTCTACTATAGCCTCGGGCCGACCAAAGCCTTGTGACTGGCTTTGGTAGACGGAAACTGAAAGAAGCCTGTCGTATATATGTATATATATATATGTATGTATGTGTGTGTATATGTTTGTGAGTCTATATTTGTCTCCCAAACATCGCGTGACAACCGATGCTGGCTTACGTCCCCGTAACTTAGCGGTTCGGCACAAGAGACCGATAGAATAAGTACTAGGCTTACAAAAAATAAGCCCTGGGGTCGAATTTCTCGACTAAAGGCGGTGCTCCAGCATCGCCACAGTCAAATGACTAAAACAATTAAAATAGAAAGGGGGTATACTTCAAATCCAATGGAAACGAATGGTCCAGGTAGTGAACGAAAATAACTAATATCCATATTTCACTTTAATTTAAGCTCACTGGTGCCATATGCTTGATTCAGCCTCGACACAAATTCAAATCGATCTCTCAAAGTATATACAGGGAGCATAATATCGACATGCTGATATAAAATAGTGATGCACAATCACTACATTTTTCAAAGAATTTCACCTGGACGAAATAGTATGGCCAAAAGCTCTTTGACAACACACATATCCTCAATATGCAACTGCGATAGATTTTACACTACAGCTTTGCTTCTAACTCAAAATTTAAATTTTGTTCTACTTGTGCAGTGCTATATCAAAATATAAAGTATTTGTAAAGGTGACAATTCAAACGCTTAACAAAATGGTTTCATGCCAGCGATTATAGACGAAAAGCTGGGCTATGGCTGCGGAAAATATTACAAACCATATATATATATATATATATATATATATATATATACAAATAAATGAAAGAATGGAGTTGAACGACGAATTAACAAAATTCCTTTATTCTCGACATATGTTTCGAAGGCTGCATATTCCTAATTTCGAAGGAATAAGGGGTGCATTATGCCGCCTTCTCATCAAGAAAAACAAGGAACTTATGTCAGCATCAAGATGCACAAAAACTTTTAGATGACTGCCCACACGGAGCCCATAGCGATAGTGAGTGTTTCTTTAAGATATAAGTTCCTGACATAAGTTCCTTGTTTTTCCTGATGAGAAGGCGGCATAATGCACCCCTTATTCCTTCGAATTAGGAATATGCAGCCTCGTAACATATGTCGAGAATAAAGGAATTTTGTTAATTCGTCGTTCAACTCCATTCTTTCATTTATTTGTATTTAAAAAAACACAAATTTCCACACGAAAGCACGTGATCTCTGCCCTAGGCATGTAGCTTCAACCGTGTTTTTCTGACGTGAATTTGCTACCCAGGTACCGGCTAACCGAATTATCCATATAGAATTTCATTCAACTACTCATATTTATAGATATATATATCTATATATATATATATATATATATACAGAGAGAGAGAGAGGACATGTATAGATTGAATATATATATATATAGAGAGAGAGAGACATGTATAGATGATAATATATATATAGTAGAGAGAGAGAGAAATGTTGATTGAAAATATATATATATAAGAGAGAGAGAGACATGTATAGATTGAATATATATATTATATAGAGAGAGAGACATGTATAGATTGAAATATATATATATAGAGAGAGAGAGAGACATGTATAGATTGAAATATATATATATAGAGAGAGAGAGAGACATGTATAGATTGAAATATATATATAGAGAGAGAGAGAGACATGTATAGATTGAAATATATAGAGAGAGAGAGAGACATGTATAGATTGAAATATATATATAGAGAGAGAGACATGTATAGATTGAAATATAGAGAGAGACATGTATAGATTGAAATATAGAGAGAGACATGTATAGATTGAAATATAGAGAGAGAGAGAGAGACATGTATAGATTGAAATATATATAGAGAGAGAGAGACATGTATAGATTGAAATATATAGAGAGAGAGAGAGAAATGTATAGATTGAAATATAGAGAGAGACGAGAGAGACATGTATTAGATGAAATATATATAGAGAGAGAGAGACATGTATAGATGAAATATATAGAGAGAGAGAGACATGTATAGATGAAATATATATAGAGAGAGAGAGACATGTATAATTGAAATATATTATAGAGAGAGAGAGAGAGACATGTATTAGATTGAAATATAGATATATAGAGAGAGAGACATGATAGATTGAAATATATATAGAGGAGAGAGAGAATGTAAGATGAAGCATATATAGAGAGAGAGAGACAGTATAGATTGAAATATATATAGAGAGAGAGAGAGACATGTATAGATTGAAATGAGAAGAGAGAGAGAGACATGTATAGATTGAAATATATATAGAGAGAGAGAGACATGTATAGATTGAAATATATATATAGAGAGAGAGAGACATGTATAGATTGAAATATATATATAGAGAGAGAGAGACATGTATAGATTGAAATATATATATAGAGAGAGAGAGACATGTATAGATTGAATATCTATATAGAGAGAGAGAGACATGCTAGATTTGAAATAATATATATAGAGAGAGAGAGACATGTATAGATTGAAATATATATATAGAGAGAGAGAGACATGTATAGATTGAAATATAGAGAGAGAGAGAGACATGTATAGATTGAAATATATATAGAGAGAGAGAGACATGTATAGATTGAAATATAGAGAGAGAGAGAGCAGTATAGATGAAATAGAGAGAGAGAGACATTATAGATTGAATATATAGAGAGAGGACAGTATAAAAATGAAAGAGAGAGAGAGAGAGACATGTATTGAAGATAGAATAGATAGACACATAGATAGATAGATAGACACAGGCAGACAGGTAGATAGAAATAGAGAGAGAGAGAGAGATTACATACAGGTGGAAATTATTGTAATAGACTTCACTTTTCTCTAATTCAGTCTCTGTCCTAATCCCAAACATTTCAATTCATTAGACACACATGTTTTTGATATTTTGCAACAGATTCTATTATTTTTCATTTGATTAATTATGCATTTTTCTGTTGTTCTTCAGTCATTCATTTCCTTACATACTTCTCTATTTACATATTTGTTGTACTCGAATATGTGTGTCTATATTCAAATACGTGTGTATGTCGAAGTAGCAGTTTTATGCATGGGTGTTACGTAACGTAGAAGCACGCCATTTTGTAGTGTCTCCTGCTGTGTTTGACATCATAATTCGTGAGTATTTATTGTACCAGTTTTCTGATTGAATTTCGCTACAAATTATGAGGTCACAATTATACATTCCTTTTAATTCAGCTACGTTTATAATTTAAAAAAAAAAAAAACATGTCTGGGCGAGCTATTGAATGAGCGAAGACAGAGTTTCAAATTTTGACACACGTCCAGCAATTTCAGCGAAAAGTATAAGTCGATTACTTTGAATCCAATGTTCAGCTAGTGATTATGTTATCGAAAACTTGAAAAGAAGAATGGACTGCAGTAATATTTTAAGTCAGTAAGCAAGGTTGAAAGAAATGCCGCTAAGCACCTTTTTCAATGTCGCAACGATCCTACTAGCACACCGCCTTTTTATTTGCTAAAATATTAAATATTTCAATAAAAACATAAATATATATATCTTAATATATATATAATATATATATATATAGATATCTATATATATAATATATATAATATATATATATATATATAATATATATATATATTCTCAAGCCCCCTTCGGTCACGACACAGACCATGGATTGCACCTAGAAGTTACCCTCCCAGGCACAAGTCCGGGCAAGGTTGTTTATGGAAGACCAGCAGTCACCCATGCATACCAACCTCACCTCCCACTCCACTGATGTTATCCAAGGGGCTAAACAGAAGGGACAAACAAGGACAGATAAATGGATTAAGTCGATTACATCGACCCCAGTGCGTAACTGGTACTTAATCCATCGACCCCGAAAGGATGAAGGGCAAAGTCGACCTCGGCGGAATTTGAACTCAGAACGTAACGGCAGACGAAATCCGGCTACGCATTTCGCCCGTCGTGCTAACGTTTCTGCCAGCTCGCCGCATTATTATTGCAAAGCGGCGTGATGGCTAATGAATATTATGTCGATTTGGTAAAATATCAGGTGGAGCTAACGCACAGAAACCCTCTTGTCGTTTGGACAGTTATTGATGCTGGTGTTCTCTTTTCCTTGTCTCTCGAAATGTCATAAATATTAATACTATTGTTAATGTCATTTGATACCGTTTCATTCTTACTGTAAGCGCTGTCACTGTTGTTATAAATTTTGTATGTGTTTGAAATTGTATGTTTTTGTTGCCCTTTGCTCCTACCGTAGTTATAGTCGCTTTTATTTTGTTACTACCGTTATTTTCCTTCGTGTCGATGCTGCAAATGTGTCTGTCACTGTTTCTCTACGAATGTTATCCTCTAAACACAGCCATTTGTATTAACGTTTCATAGTATGCTTTAATTCCTGGAATGCAGCACGTTATTCATTAGTCCAGGTAATAATAGCATGAATGAGGGTAACAGAAAGAGCAGGAAACTGCGAGAACAAAAGGTGGGCAACGGAAGGGACTGATACGGCGAAAGACAAAGCGATTATGAGAAACTAATGGTGAAAATGCAGGAGTAAATATTCACAACCTGCATGTGATTCCGTTTCTTTGTGTGTAAATGATTCCGTTTCTTTGTATGTAAATATAATGACTTTGAACCGCGAAACCGAATCAGGGGGCTGCATTTAATTGCATCTGCAGCGATCTGTATAGAGCTGGCGCATTTACTACTGGATCGAATTATATTAACTGTTAAGCCCCGAAGTTAAAAGGTAACACTAATTAGACAAAAGCAACCTTTCTGCTTTGCAAACTTGAATTAATTTAAGGGTTGTATGAGAAATTCAAAAACGTTTTCTCATTACATATCTCTACAATATATCAAACCACCTGCCTATTTTTTTTTCCATATGACAAGTACTTAACCGCAAATACTTAACCATAGTGACACGTATATCTTCTTTATCATTACATGAAGCTTCGTTCTCCAAACCCATTGAGGCGCTACATCTCAGTGAGAATCTAGACAATAAAGTAATAGTCACCAATATCTAACATTCATAACAAAGAAACTTGTCTTATTCGAAACATATGCAGTATCTTACCTCTTTGAATTCTCACTCTTACACCAACATAGTAGTTTAGTCGCCACTGTCACCTGAAATAGCTACAGCACTCTCCAAATAAATTTGGAAATCAAATGATCTAAGAATAATTACAGATATTCTTTGAATAGTCACTGATAGTGCATCGATGTGTTTTCACTTCGGTAGCAGTATTTTATATTCCAGCGCTAAATTTGATGTAAGTCGATTTAATATATTCATGCCCGATGGGCACCATGGTAATTTGTGGAGCAATGTATTTTATAGACCCATTTGTGAAATATTTCTTATTACAGCTGCTCGTATTTCGTTTCAAATTATCACTGCGAAATTTATGGAACACTTGCCGCTCGCGATTTCCACTAACAATATGATTATTTAAAATAGCGTCATTTTAACACGGTTTAAACTGCGCTTCCGGTACATAAAGTAAAAATTATAGGAAGACTATATTTCTCGTATAGTTGATAGAGAAATATTCATAACATAAATACAGGAGCATTCATGTACATATATGCACACACTGGCTCAATTATAAACTGAGAACTGTTTTAAATTCTCGTCACGTTTTTAGTAACCGACTTGAATTCCATTTAAAATTTTTTAAATACCAACACATACATACATACATGGTGGCTGCTCCCTCGTTATCGAGTATGGCCATTGCACGAAGCTTATCAATGTTGTTATCGTACAATGCCTGTGCAAGAAGATTTTTTTTTAAAGTGAGGAAAGGCTGTGCACTGAGTCAATCCCACTCACTAAGCAACAGCAGCCATAATCCGAAAAGAAAAACAAGTCAACATCAACGGTAACCACTGAGCCGCAGGTTTTATGTCGGAGTTATCCCAGTTATCTGAGTTACCCTCTCCTAGAAGGATGCCCTAACAAAGGCTAGGAGTCCTTCGCTCCCAATGGTTTAACCGCGCGATCGGGTATTCAGTCCGATTATTTCTATGTCCCCGCGCATGATACAGCCTTAAGACATTTATTGGATGGCCGTTGACTCCCAAGAGTTCCTCCGCCCTTTGACGGGTTTTGTTTTTCATCCCGCAGGGTGTCCAATAAGCACCCCACCTCAAAAAGTAAGCTTGGTGGGATTGCTGGTTTAGTCGCCGACGGCCCGAACATGCAACAGGTTGTACTGGGTTGCATGTTACCAGCAGCACTCGAAAGTGACCTGATATACATATATACATACATACATACATGCATAAGAGGGGGGTGTTGAAAAGTTCCAGGCTATAAAGGGTATCGCGAAAGCCCTGATTGGAAGCTCAACCTTCCAAGTTCTTTTATAGGCTTAGAAAAAAACTGCAGGACCCCTACAATAGGGATGCGGATCTGAGACGGGAATACGTTGAATAAAATCATAATTATCTGATCCTCCTGTATTTTCTTTTACCCAAAGCCTGGAACTTTTCAGCAACCACTCGTACATGCATACATACATACATACATACACACACACATACATACATACATACATACATACATACATACATACATACATACATACACACACACATACATACACGCATGCATGCATGCATGCATGCATGCATGCATGCATGCATACATACATATAACATACATACATACATACATACATATATACATGCATATATACATGCATACATACATACATACATACATATATATATATACTTACATACGTACGTACATACATACATACATACATACATACATATATACATACATATATACATACATGCATACATTACATGCATACATACATGCGTACATACAAACATACATACATGCATACATACATACTTACATGCATACATAATACATACATACATGACGTACAAATCTGCATACATACATATATATACAAACAAAAATACCCTGTTGTTGATGTTGTTGTTGTTGTTAAGCAACAAGACGGGTAAGGGTGATTGGGTGATGGTCTAGGGCTTAGGGGCAGGAGACCCCAGACCTTGGAAGAAAGGAAAAACTTTGATCGTCTTGTTGTAGTCGAGGGCTCTTCGTTGACACCCGACACCACTGGGAGGTGGCCCTTGAAGTCGCTGAAATGGAGATTTCCAGGTCCAACAACTTGAACGGCTGTTGTTGATGTTGAAATTCCAATGTATGAGCCTTGGATCTAGGCGAGAAACCGGTTCTTTCTCTATTGGCAAGAAATCCTGAAATGAAATTAAACAATGACCTACATACATACATACATACATACATACATACATACATACATGCGTAAATATCTTGCGAACCACACGAATTATTCAAAATGTCTGCCGTATATATGAGAACC
>NC_043014.1:9047797-9075297 GCF_006345805.1 Octopus sinensis | reverse complement strand
CATTCTTGCTACATTCACCCATCTTTTTTAAAACATTCGCTAGACAAAACTTGCCTCTCTACTCTCACTTTCCTTTTCAAGTGGTACTTGAAGAAGTTGATGAGAGATTGACCAGAGAGGAAAGTGTTTGTCTCCAATCCTTTCAGACGCGTCCACCAGATACATTCTTTCGCCATAGCCACAAGATGATGAAAATAGCTCTTCCTTCACGTTTGAAGGAAGGAGGCGTGACAATATGACGATAGACTCAGCTGATAACCGACTCGTCCCACACGTGACAGCAGTTGTTCGACATAAGCCCACAGGTCGGAAATTGTTGGACACTGAACGAGTGCGTGCAGAACGGTTTCGTCGCTCTGACCGCATCTCGGGCAGGTCGGCCCCCCTGTGTTTCTCGAGCCGTGTCTGTAGAGCTTATCCCGAACGGGTAGCGCTTCTCGGTAGCACTGCCAGGCCAGGGATCTCTGGAAGTTGTCCATGGGCCCTGGCCCGAAAGTCGTCCGAAACAGGCGGGTCAGGTACTCCTCGTCGACGTCCAGGTTCGCCCCGAGCTCGTCGTCGTACCTCCCCTCCACTAAACCCCCTATAGAATGCTTTGGTTGTGTTGAAGTCACTTAAGGTCGACCCAGGACGGCAGAGTTGCTTGAGAGGAACGCGACACTCGCGGTGCCATTCGCCCTTCCTCGGCCTCTTTTTGATCCACGACTGCAGTTCGGTCATGGAGACGAGCTGCGGGAAAGCGTGCCTCACAAACGGCGACCACACCTGTTCACCGTCGTCTAGATAGATAGATAGATAGATAGATAGATAGATAGATAGATAGATAGATAGATAGATAGATAGATAGATAAGTTTCTTTATTGGCCACACAGGGCTGCACACAGATGGGACAAGTTACAAGGTAGAGCTTTTCTTTTGGGGGATGAAGAGAACAAAAACAAAAGAAAAAAAAGGGGGTGGCGTAGGTTTTCGATCAAGAGGGATCGTAAAAGGGAAGAAAAGACAAAAACAAAAACAAAAAAAGAATAAAAAGAAAAAAAAGAAAGGAAAAGGAAACAAAAGGAAAGAGAAATGGAAAAAGAAGAAAAAAGGGGAAAAAAAGGGAAGAGGAAAAAAGAACGATCAATAGGGATCGTGTATCACAGTGTTATGATATATGGTGTAAAGGGGAAAGCAACAAGTAAGGTTTATCCGTGGGCAGAAAAGCCTACGAAAAAGACCACGGTAACCTTGGTCAATATTGTTATATGTTACCACCATTTGTTTGCAAGTGGGTAACCCTCTGTTTTCAATTTCTGGGTTCATAGGATTATGCTCAAGGTGGTGGCTTCGTCATTCATACGTGCCATCCTTGCTACATTCACCCATCTTTTTTAAAACATTCGCTAGACAAAACTTGCCTCTCTACTCTCACTTTCCTTTTCAAGTGGTACTTGAAGAAGTTGATGAGAGATTGACCAGAGAGGAAAGTGTTTGTCTCCAATCCTTTCAGACGCGTCCACCAGATACATTCTTTCGCCATAGCCACAAGGATGATGAAAATAGCTCTTCCTTCCCGTTTGAAGGAAGGAGGCATATATTTTTATTATGGCCACACAGGGCTAAACACAGAAAATAGACGAAATACAATGTAGAGTTTTTCTTTTCGAGGTGGGATGGGTGGGACACAAAGAAAAAGTTCGTTCAATAGGGATCTTTGGGTTATGTGGTGTACAAAAGAAGAAAGAAATATATAAAGTTCCCCCAAAAAGAGGGAGAATCGATGTTGTTCACAGTTTAGGTGTAGGCTTGGAAAGAAAAACCTACAAAAAAGACCAAGGTCACCTCAGGCAGTTCAAAATGTACTTAAGAGTATGTACCTTTCCTCTCGTTATAGGTTTATGCTTAAAATGGTGTCGTCTTTCATACTGACCATTTTTGCCACATTTACCCATTTTATATTCAGACTTTCATTCGACAACACTTTTCTCTCTATTCTCATCCTCCTTTTCAAGTGGTACTTGAACAAGTTAACGAGAGACTGAACAGAAAGGAAAGTGTTTGTTTGTAAGCTTTTCAAACGCGTCCACCACACGCATTCTTTCGCCATAGCTATCAGTGTTACGAAAACTGTTTTTCCTTCCCGTTTAAAGGAAGGTGGCGGAACAATATTCACGATAGACTCGGCCGATAACCGGGCCCGTCCTACACGCGACAACAGCTGTTCGACGAAGGTCCACAGCTCTGAAATATCTGGACACTGCACGAGTGCGTGCAGAACGGTTTCGTCGCTCTGGCCGCATCTCGGGCAGGTCGGTCCGGTGATGGTTTTCGAACCCTGTCTGTAGATCTACTCTCGAACTGGTAGTGCGTCTCGATAACATTGCCAAGCCAGGGATCTCTGGAAGTTATCCATAGGCCCCGGCCCGAACGACGTCCTCAAAAAGGCGGGTTAGGAATTTCTCGTCGACGCCCAGGTTTACCCCGAGTGTGTCGTCGGACCTCCCCTCCACTAATCCTCTATAGAACGCTTGAGTCGTTTGTAAGTTGCACAAGTTTGATCCCGGACGGCAGAGCTGCTGTACAGCTTGACGACACTCTCGGTCCCAATCGCCCAGTTTCGGTCTCTTTTTTATTCATGTTTGCAGTTCGGTCAGTGAGACGAGCTGCGGGAAGGCGCACCTTACGAACGGCGCCCACACCTGTTCACTGTCGTCGATGAGGCTCCAACTATGCCTTTCGCGATACACTTAAGGCCAGGAACTTCTTACACCGCATCGTATATATATATCATTTTTAAGTTATGTCTACAGATTTTCTTAAGAATTTAGAGCCATCACTGAAAGTGACGCTGTTTTATGTGCGAATACGTCTATGTAAACAATTCACTTGAAGATAGAATGTTTCAGTGCTTTGGTCAGCCCTGGGCCGTATAAAATGACACTTGCCCAAGTTGCCACAGTGTGGGAGTGATATATTTTTATTTTTATTTTTCCTTCTTCCTCCTCGAGCCATGCCTGGCTCATAAGGGCCCGTTTCCCGGTTTCACTGGCGTATAGGTTCCCCACATGGATGGGACGCCGGTCCGTCGCAGGTGAGCTGCTAGATGCAGGAGGAAGGAGTGAGTGAAAGTTGTGGTGAAAGATTCAGCAGAAGTTCGCCATTTCATTCTGCCTGAGCCACGTGGAGCTTAGGTGTTTCGCTCATAAACACACACATCGCCCGGTCTGAGATTCGAACCCGCGATCCCTCGACCGCGAGTCCGCTGCTCTAACCACTAGGCCATGTGCCTCCACTGTGGGAGTGATACTGGAACCATTAGTTGGGAAGCAAGGTCTTACGACACAGCCACAATCTCGCCTAAGATATACCTCTCCAAAACAGAACGTTGCTTATAAAATTTTGAACAGACGCAGGAGTGGCTGTGTGGTAAGTAGCTTGCTAACCAACCACATGGTTCCGGGTTCAGTCCCACTGTGTGGAACCTTGGGCAAGTGTCTTCTGCTATAGCCTCGGGCCGACCAATGCCTTGTGAGTGGATTTGGTAGACGGAAACTGAAAGAAGCCTGTCGTATATATGTATATATATATATATGTGTGTGTGTGTGTGTGTGTGTGTGTTTGTGTGTCTGTGTTTGTCCCCCTAGCATTGCTTGACAAACGATGCTGGTGTGTTTACGTCCACGTCACTTAGCGGTTCGGCAAAAGAGACCGATAGAATAAGAACTGGGCTTACAAAGAATAAGTCCCGGGGTCGATTTGCTCGACTAAAGGCGGTGCTCCAGCATGGCCGCAGTCAAATGGCTGAAGCAAGTAAAAGAGTAAAGAGTATCCGTCTTAATCCAACAGCATTTCCCCCAACTAATTACATTTTCCAACATTTAGAACTCATTAAGCATAATTAAGCTTCGTGAAGAAGTCATAGTTGTGATTTGGTGCAGTTCATAATCTTGAGAAACAAGAGATTTCTTTTTAAACAGGAATAACTAATAACAAAAGAAGATAATGGATTAAGTATTTTGATTAAATAAATCTGTTTAATCCTATTCCTGATGCGTTTATGCTTTGTGTTATCTTTTGAGAAAAGACATTTCATGAAAAACATCTTAACACAGATGCACAGATACAAGCACACGTGTACACACATAAACACTCACAGATACACACACGGATAAGTATTCGTGCGTATAAATGTATACATACACACTGTGTAGATAATAGATAATCACTCCTCTCTCTTCCTTTCTCTATCTTTCCCAATATTTGTGTGTTTTAAACACACACATATAATAATAAGAAGAAGAAGGAAGAAGAAGAAGAAGAAGAAGAAGAAGAAGAAGAAGAATGATAATAATAATAATAATGATAATAATAATAATTATGATAATAATAATAATAATAATATAAGGATAATAATAAGGATAATAATATAATAATAATAATAATAATAATAATAATAATAATAATAATAACGTGCCAATGTACACAGATAGGGAAATTAAGGCTAATATGCCGGATATAGTTGGCAGAGATCACCAAGAAAAAATTGCTTTCTAATCGATGTATTAATACCAACACATGACATCTGCATCGATTGACAGCTGCATCGATTGACAGCTGCATCGATTGACAGCTGCATCGATTGACAGCTGCATCGATTGACAGCTGCATCGATTGACAGCTGCACCGTTGCAATTGCATCCCTATTGTAATGCGGGTGCAGTTTCTTCAGGGACTTCACTTTAATATCCTTTGATTTAACTTTAAATACTTTGCGTGCACACACACACACACACATACATACATATATATATATCTTTTACTCTTTTACTTGTTTCAGTCATTTCACTGTGGCCATGCTGGAGCACCGCCTTTAGTCGAACAAATCGACCCCAGGACTTATTCTTTGTAAGCCTAGTACTTATTCTATCGGTATCCTTTGCCGAACTGCTAAGTTACGGGGACGTAAACACACCACCATCGGTTGTCAAGCGATGTTGGAGGAACAAACACAGACACACAAACATATACACACTTATGCATATATATATATATATATATATATATATATACATATATACGACGGGCTTCTTACAGTTTCCGTCTACAAAATCCACTCCCAAGGCTTTGGTCGGCCCGTGGCAATAGTAGAAGACACTTGACCAAGGTGCCACGCAGTGGGACTGAACCCGGAACCATGTGGTTCCTAACCAAGCTACTTACCACACTTGCGCCTATATATATATATATATATATATATATATATATATATATAACATATCCTTTGATTTTCCTTTAAATACTCTGCGTGCATATATATTATATATATATATATATATATATATATATATATATCATGATCGAAGCGAATCAGGTTCTGAAAGTGCTATTCATGGTAGCCGCACATTACTTCTTTAGGGCGAGATTCAGACGAATAACAAGGCATCACTGATCCAGGATAAAAGTCAGTACAGGAGGACCGACCCGAGTGCGTGATTGGGATACATCCAGCTGGGAAAAAGTACATAAGAAGCTGGAAACAAAGAGAGAAGGGCAAAAATTATTCCTGGAGTTCCAATGCATAAAGCTTTAAAGACAAACCGTTTACAACGGTTCTTTAAAACTACCCTACTTGTTTTGGTGAAAGTAGAGACGACAGCTTTCTCTGTGTACCTGAGGAGTGGGACACTGCAGCACATCTGTAGCTTTCCTGGGTGAGTGATATAACACGAAACACCCAATGACTCCAGATAACATTATTGGTGATATATCCAGGTAATTCGTAATATGAGATATATTCGATAATTATAATGCAGACAAGCTATTTTTCCAATGAGCTAAATCTTCTGGAAGATGCACAAAATTTTCCAGATGAAATTATTCTGAAATTCGGAAGAAATATGACAACGATGAGAAACTACATTAGGAACCGCTTTGAACAAAGTAACATTATTTGAAATAGAATAAGGCGGCGAGCTGGAAGAATCGTTAGCTCGCCGGGAGAAATGCTTAGCGATATTTCGTCTGCCGTTACGCTCTGAGTTCAAATTCCGCCGAGGTCGACTTTGCCTTTCCTCATTTCGGGGTCGATAAATTAAGTACCAGTGAAACACTGGAGTCGATTTAATCGACTTAATCCGTTTGTCTGTCCTTGTTTGTCCCCTCTGTGTTTAGCCCCTTGTGGGTAGTAAAGAAATATGTATTTTGTCTGCCGTTACGTTCCGAGTTCAAATTCCGCCGAGGTTGATTTTGCCTTTCCTCATTTCGGGGTCGATAAATTAAGTACCAGTTACGCACTGGGATCGTCGTAATCGACTTAATCCGTTTTTCTGTCCCTGTTTGTCCCCTCTATATTTAGCCCCTTGTGGGCAATAAAGAAATAAGAAACGTTAGCTCGCCGGGCGAAATGCTTAGCAGTATTTCATCTGTCTTTACATTCAGAGTTCAAATTCCACCTAAGTTGACTTTGGCTTTCATCCTTTCGGAGTCGATCAATTAAGCACCCGTTGCATTCTGGGGTCGATCTAATCGATTGGCTCCCTCCCC
Organism: Octopus sinensis; assembly: GCF_006345805.1. Taxonomy (NCBI): domain Eukaryota; kingdom Metazoa; phylum Mollusca; class Cephalopoda; order Octopoda; family Octopodidae; genus Octopus; species Octopus sinensis. The sequence continues at coordinate 9,068,772 of NC_043014.1, read as the reverse complement.
AAAAACTTTCGGGCTTTGTACCTAGAGCAGAAAAGATTATTTGAAATAGAATGTGTCATAGATTCGATACGTCAACCTAAAACATGAGAATTAAGACCAAAGATAATAAATGCAATAAGATTTGTGTTTTAAGACCAAGTTCACAGAGCAATAAGAATCGCTTTCTAGATCGAGCTCAGATATGCGCAAAATCAGATAAAAGATTAATATCAATCAGAAGATTAGCCGATAATCAAGTGAACATATTTAGTGGCCTTTGGGGGAGATCTGAAGCTTTCAGCTACTTCCTACAATTCTAACTTTCATTAGACGAAAAAATTGTTGAAATCCTATGCTAGTTGAGCCTAATTTTAGAAAGGGTGGTGATAATCATAATGAGTCACTAGCTATAATTAAAAGTTATTTTTGTGCAAAGAAAAGAAGGAATTAAGCAATTGGCTCTAACTGTGAACACATTATGAATTTTCTCATTGAAATGACTGAAAATAGGAACATGAAATCGTATTTCTTTAGACAAGAATAGAAACATCTAAATGATCTCGATAGAAAAAACATTAAAATGAAAATTAGGGAAGCCAGTAAAGGTAGTGCAGCTGTTTTCATGGATACAGATTGTTATAAAGAAGTTATGCTTAAAATATTAAGAAATAACAATTTCTAGCAACAAAACAAAACGACTCTAAACAACTAAAAATAGTGAAAATCTAATGAGATTATTGAATATGAACTGCAAATATTTGGCCACCAAAGAATTTGATTATGTAATCAACTCAAAACTGCTAAATTAACAATTTCTGTGGCCTACCCTAAATGCACAAAATAAAGTTGATGCCTATAAAAGCTCAGAAACAAACTGTATTGAAATACTAGGGAGGAAACACTCCGTCGGTTACGACGACGAGGGTCCCAGCTGATACGATCAACGGAACAGCTTGCTCGTGAAATTAACGTGCAAATGGCTGAGCATTCCACAGACACGTGCACCCTTAACGTAGTTCTCGGGGATATTCAGCGTGACACAGTGAGTGACAAGGCTGACCCTTTGAAATACAAGTACAACTCATTTTTGCCAGCTGAATGGACTGGAGCAACGTGAAATAAAGTGTCTTGCTCAAGGACACAACGCGTCGCCGGGAATCGAACTCACAACCTTACGATCATGAGCCGAGTGCCCTAACCACTAAGCCACGCGCCCTCACACAGACACGTGTACCCTTAACGTAGTTCTCGGGGATATTCAGCGTGACACAGAGAGTGACAAGGCCGGCCCTTTGAAATACAGGTACAACAGAAACAGGAAGTAAGAGTGAGAGAAAGTTGTGGTGAAAGAGTACAGCAGGGATCACCACCATCCCCTGCCGGAGCCTCGTGGAGCTTTAGGTGTTTTCGCTCAATAAACACTCACAACGCCCGGTCTGGGAATCGAAACCGCGATCCTATGACCGCGAGTCCGCTGCCCTAACCACTGGGCCATTGCGCCTCCTATTGAAATACTATCACTGGGGATTTGGAATTAGATCCTGCATTCAAAATACACATGTTAAGTAATATTTGGAAATCTTACTAAGATTCAATTAGAAACATACAAAATATTATAAATGATCTACATGTACTTAACTCTTCCTAAAGATAGTAAACTACAATGAAATTATTGTTTACCTTGATACTTTAATCTTGCGCATTATTATCCCTCATGAATATGGAATCAATGTGACTAAGTATTGGCTTAATACATATCAATTTGGGTTATCAGAACACACTTAAAACCTTTATTGTTGCTTGTCCTAGAATCGTGTAACGTCAACATTTCTTCATATTTGATGACACAACGAACCGACAAATATCAGAGACTGACAGGGGAACTAAAGTAGTCCTCACATACGCCAACTTAGTGATTGTTACCATGAGAAGAAATTCATGATGTATATTTACAAATATTTCGAAATACATTTTACATCATACTTTAAAAAAAATTAATATCTGGCTGCCTGTTTCATTTTGTGGCTGGATGCTTGTAATAAATCTAATGTTAAATCCACAATGGAATTCAACAAGAAGGGCATACCGTTTTAGGTGCTTTAATTATGTAAACTGACAAGAAGGTACAAACATACATTTACCATAAACTCTCAGATTCAAAGCTCTATATTTTTCCCCCATTTTGCCTTCCTAAACACACATGAAAGAACATGCGACCCTAGCAAAAAGAATTTCACTAGTATCAAAACCTACAGAATGTAACCACAAATTGAATTGTAAGAACATTCTTATTCAAACAGCAATTCTTGGAGATATTCAACACGTAAAACTGACAGCAAGGTGTTGTCTTGTGTCAACGTTTAAAGCAAGAAAGGCCGAAATATTTCGCTTTATTTTGCTAAATTTGGCTTAAAATTTTACCCATGTTATATGAAGTATGTTTTAGAAAATGAATAAGATATCAAAAGCAACCTAATATGTACATAGTATTGAAAAGTTCATAAACAAGTTTCCAACTCCTCTGTTACAAGCTGCATAAGACGAAAACGTGCTATGTCTTTATGTTTCAATGAAGACTCAACCCTCAAGTTTAAAGACAGACAGTGCTTTAAAGTAAATTAGGGCTTTATTTGAAGCTCAAAGAACCTAGGCTGTGTGGCAGTATGCAGAAGCTTGGGAAACAACATAGGAGAAACAATATTGTCGGTACGCAAAAGAATGGCGATAAACGAACAGTAAATCAATTGTAAGAGTACAAGAAATTTCCATTACTGGACATATGGTAATATATGTCAAAGTGGATTTACAAAATTTCCAATTTATAACTGCTACAGAGCATCGGCGAAATAACAAAGTTATAAAAGCCGCTCATTAACAGTTAATCATTAATCACTGTGAATATAGTGATATGTTAAAAGGCGGCGAGCTGGCAGAGACGTTAGCGTGCCTGGTGAAATGCTTAGCAGTATTTCGTTTGCCGCTACGTTCTGAGTTCAAATTCCGCCGAGGTGGACTTTGCCTATCATCCTTTCGGGGTCGATTAAATAAGTACCAGTTACGCATTGCGGTCGATGTAATCGACTTAATCCGTTTGTCTGTCCTTGTTTGACCTCTCTGTGTTTAGCCCCTTGTTGGTAGTAAAGAAATAGAAATAGGTATTTCGTCTGCCGTTACGTTCTGAGTTCAAATTCCGCCGAGGTCGATTTTGCCTTTCATCCTTTCGGGGTCGATTAAAAAAGTACCAGTTACGCACTGTGGTCGATGTAATCGACTTAATCCGTTTGCCTGTCCTTGTTTGTCCTCTCTGTGTTTAGCCCCTTGTGGGTAGTAAAGAAATAGGTATTTCGTCTGTCGTTAAGTTCTGAGTTCAACTTCCGCCGAGGTCGACTTTGCCTTTCATCCTTTCGGGGTCGATAAATTAAGTACCAGTTACGCACTGGGGTCGATGTAATCGACTTAATCCGTTTGTCTGTCCTTGTTTGTCCTCTCTGTGTTTAGCCCCTTGTGGGTAGTAAAGAAATATATAGTGATATGTTAAAAAAGACTTATACAGAGCGAAACATTATAACGGGGTTTTGAAAGATTTAAAAAGTAAACTACTTTTTCTTCTTCAATATCTCAGACTGAAAAACAATTGGAAAATATGCGAACTAAATGTTAAAATATTTGTTCTGCTTATTTAATACAGCTCAGAGGGATATAAATTACTTGACGTAAGCTATGCAATTTTGTCTTTATTTTCTGAGGATATGTGTGTTGGGGTGAGTGTGTGTGTGTGTGTGTGTGTGTGTGTGTGTGCTTGTATGTGTGTCTGCGTTTCTGTTTGTATGTATGCGTATATGTGTGTTTATGTATATATACATATATGTGCGTGTGTCTGTGTACGTGTGTGTGTATGTACATATGTGTGCATGTGTATATGTATGTATATACATATGTGTATGCATGTACGTGTGTATATCCCGAGGTTTAAATAAGATTCTAGGGGCGGAGCTTATATGGACTGTTTACTGAGTAAAGAAGTTAAATATGGTTAAAATTCAAAAATAAAGCTATAATTTGGTGCTAGAGAAAATGCTATTTTAGATAGCAGTTAGTTTGGGAGATAAAATGGGAAATTTATAATTATGAGAAAATTATGTATTTATACGATAGAAAATTATTGGATATTCACCAAAAAGAAATTTTAAAATTATATAGATAGAATAAAATTTTTAAATGATTTAAGATTAGCTTAGCAGTAAGCGATTGTGCAAATATTTCAACTTTTTCGACTATTAACATTAAATAAGATTAAACATTTTATTGGTAGCAAAAATGTACAAAGCCTACTGACCACTACTGAATCACGCATCTGTCGTATTCTTAAAGATGCAGTGGTCACTCTTTAACAAGAGTGGAGTAACGTTTACCATACTTTGATAATTGCTTTAGGTTTCTATGTAGTCGAGAGCAGACGCCCCATCGGCCGCCCTACATTTGACCAAAAGGAACATCGAGGGTGCGAGGAAAGACTACACGAGCACCCGACTGGTATATATTCTTTTCTACTCGAGGCTGAGCACTGGAGCACCGCCTTTAGCCAGGCAAATCGACCCCAGGACTTATTCTTTGTAAGCCTAGTACTTATTCTATCGGTCACTTTTGCCGAACCGCTAAGTTACGGGGACGTAAACACACCAGCATCGGCTGTCAAGCGATGTTGGGGGGGGGGGGACAAACACAGACACACAAACACGCACACACATATATATATATATATATATATATACGACGGGCTTCTTTCAATTTCCGTCTGCCAAATCCACTCACAAGGCTTTGGTCGGCCCGGGGCTATAGCAGAAGACACTTTGCCCAAGGTGCCACCCAGTGGGACTGAACCCGGAACCATGTGGTTGGTAAGCAAGCTACTTACCACACAGCCACTCCTACGCCTATGACTTCTTTTCTTGACTTTTCATTGAATTCTTGGAGAAACATTTCTCAATCCAAATAAGCTCCCAATTATATCCAATAATTACCTTTCCTTCATTTACTCTAATATTAAACACGAGCAAAACGCCCCCGTCTAATGGACGGTGCTGAGTTGTCAAACATTGAAACCAAATTTTCTCAAAACAACTTGTCCGACCGCCCCATAGCCCCCCCCCCCCTTGAGAAACACTGATTTAACCTAAATTTGAGACACCAGCAAAAGACTGATTTCGACTGATGTACTTGCGCGTACAAATGCATGTTTCCGCGGCTTTATCGATCGCATTCTCACCTGGAATCGATTTTTGAAATTTTTTTCAAGACTTTATACACGCCCTGATACCGTCGGCATCTACATATCAAATTTGAGCGCAATCAGATGGAGGATGCCCGAGATCCTAGAAGACACACAGACAGATAGACAGAACGGATTTTATATAATAGATTTCTGAATATATAATTTAAAGTTGAAACTTATTCTTACTAAATCCCCCAAATTCGCACTTACTATATTTTTAAATCCGCCTTCATCCGTTAAATTATATGAATCCCCAGCGTTACAGTACGTATATTTGATATTAGTGGAGGCGCAATGGCCCAGTGGTTAGGGCAGCGGACACGCGGTCATAGGATCGTTGTTTCGATTCCCAGACCGGGCGTTGTGAGTGTTTATTGAGCGAAAACACCTAAAAGCTCCACGAGGCTCCGGCAGGGGATGGTGGTGATCCCTGCTGTACTCTTTCATCACAACTTTCTCTCACTCTTACTTCCTGTTTCTGTTGTACCTGTACTTCAAAGGGCCGGCCTTGTCACGCTCTGTGTCACGCTGAATATCCCCGAGAACTACGTTAAGGGTACACGTGTCTGTGGAGTGCTCAGCCACTTGCACGTTAATTTCACGAGCAGGCTGTTCCGTTGATTCGGATCAACCGGAACCCTCGTCGTCGTAACCGACGGAGTGCTTCCATATTTGATATCATAATTTAATCTATTTCACTACAATCAAATTATGTTTTACTTTCGAATTATATTTCTCGTACTATTCTGTCTTTTCTTATCTCGTTATTGCTTTATCAACTTATAATAATTTTAATATTTTTCTTATTTTGAATTTTTACTAATCCTAATAAGTTTAGCATTTTTCTAAAAATATGCTTTTTGCAATCATTTCCTGCCCATACAAACGAATTTAGCCACCTCCCACTCATTTCTTCACGGGAAAAAAAATTACTAATTCTTTATTAAATTTACTCGCTTATATTTTGAATTTTAAGGTTTCATCCTCGATTGTTTGGCTTCTATGTTCTTCTCATCTTCTTTAGTTTAAGCATATTATAAACATACAGATATGTATGTGTGTGTGTATGTGTGTGTGTGTGTGTGTGTGTGTGTGTGTGTGAAGGCGCGTGGCTTAGTGGTTAGGGTGTTGAACTCATGATCGTAAAGTTGTGGTTTCGATTCCAGGATCGGGCGATGCGTTGTGTTCTTGAGCAAAACACTTCATTTTCACCCTGCTCCAGTCCACTCCGCTGACAAAAATTAGCAATACTGCCACGGACTGGCGTCCCGTCCAGGTGGGGAATTTCTACTCCGCTGAAACCGGGAAATCGGCCCTTATGAGCGTGGCATGGCTCGAGAAGGAACCTAATTTATATATATATATTTATATATACACACATTCACACGCACAGACACGCATACAAACACTCACATAGAGGCACGAACTCACACACATATATGTAATAACAATTTGGCTTCTTTAGTCACGGGTGTATACAGATAGATAGATAGATAGATAGATAGATAGATAGATAGACAGACAGACAGACAGACAGATAGACAGGCAGACAGATAGACAGGCAGACAGATAGACTCTGCCCGTTCCAATTATTCTCCTGTACTTGAAAAATATCTTTTTCTAGCATATCGTCCATCCTTTCCTACATATAACTTATAATTCGATTCCATATTAAATCTTTTTATAATTCAAAGACCTTTATCCATCGATTCACTTGTTATATTTAATATTGATCGAATACGTAATATTTAGAACTTTTCAGCGTTTATTTTTACAATTTTTTCAAGGTATGATTTTTTTTACGTATATTTAAAACTAGTTAACCCTTTGAAAACTGTTTAAACTTCTATAAATACTAGATAAGAAGTTGTTTCATTGATTTTGTTCTCAACACTTTTATTATTTCTACCTCAATTAATTATTTATTAAACGTAACAGCTTATCGCTTAAATATTTTCAAGAATCTACAGCTATCCGTTTACCCTAAATATTCAGTAAACATATATGTATATATGTATGTATGTATATATATATATAATATATATATATATATAAATTCTAGCATGAGATACCCGGCGTTGCTCGTGTAACATGCAATTGAAGAATTAGACTTTTCTGCTTTATTTTCTGTAATGAACTGGAATATCTATGTTTCGAATTTCATCAAAATTGCAGATGAGGGATATTTCCCTCTTTACATACCCTAAAAAAATTTCCAATCGTGTCAGATGTATCCCATACTACTGATTTTTATGCGCATATTCTAAAATTCCAGTCTTATTGAACCTGTTAAAAGAATTTTGCTTTTGAAAAATGAAGGTCATGGAGCTCTAAAATGTGAGAGTTAAGGCCCCTGTCGGGAGTGGGTGTCTTAATGTCAACTAGAGAAGTTGAATTGTTGAGAATCTTTTTAACTTGGGTCTTATGTCTATTGTTTGAACTTCTTTGAAATAGGAAATATATGTTCACTGGGTTTGTAAAAGAGAGCAAAGCTACAGGAAACCAAAAGACGAATGATCACAATAAGCAGTCAGCTATCCTACCCTAGTCGTTACCACTCCCAATGTAGAATTCCTCACCATTCAGGTGACAGGCACAGTCGTAAGATGCATTACGAATCTATAGCAATTGGAAGGGCGTGACCCAACTGAAATAAACATTAACAACTGTGTGACGTGAAGGCTAAGGAGAAATGAAAGTGTCATCTCTGGAGTTTGCAAATGACCACTATACTGATACGTAATTGGACAGAATAAATTTGCAATCTATAAATGTCTTTGAATAACCAGTCACTCATCTGGGAAGGCCTTGAAATCAATGTTACCATCTGGGGACTATGTGTGAGCCAGTGATTATAAAAAGACTGAGAGGAGGTCTGCAACCAAATAACTTTACTCAACACTTTGCAACTGAATCTGTGGCGGCAAAGATGCCTCTCGTTTACTTGACAATTTATGCATCACATTACAGAAATCACAATGTAAGTGTATGTGAAAGCAAACTATTACACTGTTGTACTATTGAATTACAAATAATGCTCATCTTTTATGTCCGGGTAACCCTACAGCTTCCAAGAGCACCACTGTATTCGTTTTTGCTTAGATAAAATGACAAAATTGTGGGTGTTAAGTCCCCATAGAAGGGTCTTTCTAACTTGTAAGAAGATGAAATTTTATAAAAAATTACTTCATTTGTGTCTAATATCTATGGTTTAAATTTCATCAAAAGGAAAAATATATGAATTGTCATGGGGGTTATGGCCCTTATGCATAGAATATAATTTCCAAATTTCAGTACTTTTGACCTAGTTTTGGATCATAAAAGAAATGATTTTAGGAGTTAAGACCCTCATTAGGGTGTTATATATATATATATATATATACAAAGAAAAATTGATAGATACAACTGAGTGGGCAAACAAAAATATGAGACACTGTCTAGTGAGTTTTTTTGATAAGCCTGGTACTTATTCTGTCAGTTTCTTCGTGTGTGTGTATATGTATGTATGTATATGTATGTATGTGTGTATATATATATATACATATATACATACATATACATATATATATATATATATATATATATACATTGTGTTATTCTTTTACTTGCTTCAGTTAGTTGACTGCGGCCATGCTGGAGCACTTCCTTTAGTCTAACAAATCGACCCCCAGGACTTATTCTTTGTAAGCCTTGTACTTATTCTATCGGACGTTTTTTGCCGAACCGCTAACTGATGGGAACGTAAACACACCAACATCGGTTGTCAGGCGATGATGGATGGATAAACACAGGCACGAGTAACAAATACATACACACACACCACACACACACACACACACACACACACACATATATATATATATATAATATATATATATACATTGTGTTATTCTTTTACTTGCTTCAGTTAGTTGACTGCGGCCATGCTGGAGCACTTCCTTTAGTCTAACAAATCGACCCCCAGGACTTATTCTTTGTAAGCCTTGTACTTATTCTATCGGACGTTTTTTGCCGAACCGCTAACTGATGGGAACGTAAACACACCAACATCGGTTGTCAGGCGATGATGGATGGATAAACACAGGCACGAGTAACAAATACATACACACACACACACACACACACACACACACACACACACACATATATATATATATATATAATTATCTAGACATGTCATATATATTTAAATGATAAACTGAATAATTATGATGATGATGATGATGATGATGATGATGATGATGATAAAAATGGTTATCACATAAGTATTAAAATACAGTTATACAGTCTTTGATAATGATGAGAAAAGTTTAAAAACATAATAGAAATATTAAAATTACTAAGTCTCTCTAAAAGAGAACAACGGCAGCGTTCCCGGAAAATAATAGTTATCGCCATACTAATATGGCATTCTTATAAAAATAAGAATAAAGCTGTCCGTTTATTAGCTCCATGAGGCCATCGCCTTAAGTTAGCTATTTGATACACAAACTGTATCCTTGTTCGAAGGTTATATGGATACAGTTTGTGTATCAAATAGCTAACTTAAGGCGATGGCCTCATGGAGCTAATAAGCGGACAGCTTTTTTCTTATTTTTATAAGAATGCCATATTAGTATGGCGATAACTATTAGTTTAAAAACAGTTTACATGAAAGTGTTCAGGAAAGGGAATACAATAAGTATTATGTGTTTGTAGCTAGAGGAGAGAGGTGGTCCGGATTGCGCAAAATCACATTGTAACTATCCCACCTATTTGAAGAATGCAAATGAGTTTACCATCTACTTTCTTACAGAAACTGTATTTCTAGTCTTTTACGCAGCCCAGTACAGCTTACGATGATAGACACAAATGAAAATCTAGACTGCATACAAATTTCTCATTGTAAGTATATTAGTATAATAGTATTACCTACATATATGCGATAATAGTTTAATCTTGCATGTATTTATATGTGTGTATTAATTGCTGCATATTAGAGTGATAGACAATGAAAATAGACAGCCGAACAAATACATAATCACAAGCCTAAATCCTATTCATTACGCACAAATATACAAATATATGTATATACTGATCAAGATGATATAATATCGAAAAGCTACTTATATATGAAAGGCTGTTGATAATTAAATTGATTGTAATTAGTTTAGGATTTGATATAAGTTAACTTCTATAATTATATATTGTGAATTTAACAGAGAAAATCTTATTTAGATGTCATCGATTTAAATGGCAGTCTTTACAATTTACTAATATGGCTCTTTTCAACATCGAAGCAAAATACTTATCAACAATGGATTCTTATGTATATAAAATTTATTACGTAAAGTCATTAATCATATTTCTGACATAAAGTGAAGAATATATGAATAAATTCTCAGGATATGAACTAATGAGGTTTCTCCATTTTGTTATATGGTACAAACCGCGACATCGTTTGAAGGATATCAAATAATTTTAATGAACTAATCAGAGGGTTCTTTGAACACATCACTGCGTCGTTCGCCCGCACATATGTGTGTATATGTATTCATGTATGTATATATGTATGCATGTATGTGTGTATATATGTATGAACGTAGTTTATATGTGTTTGTACGTATGTATGTGTGTATATATGTAAGTGCATGTATGTGTGCATATGTATGCATGTATGCCTGTATGTGTGTATATATGTAAGTGCACATATGTGTGTATTTGTATTCATGTATGTATGTATGCGTGTATGTGTGTATATATGTATGAGCGTAGTTTATATGTATGTTTGTATGTATGTATATATATATATATGTAAGTGCACATATGTTTGTATGTATGTGTGTATGTATGTAAGTGCATGTATGTTTGTATGTATGTGTGTATGTATGTAAGTGCATGTATGTTTGTATGTATGTGTGTATATATGTAAGTGCATGTATGTTTGTATGTGTGTATATATGTAAGTGCATGTATGTTTGTATGTATGTGTGTATATATGTAAGTGCGTGTATGTTTGTATGTGTGTATATATGTATGAACGTAGTTTATATGTATGTTTGCACGTATGTATGTGTGTATATATGTAAGTGCATGTATGTTATTATTTAGTTTATTTCTACATTTCTTGACAATAGGGAAAGAGCCGGTTTCGAACGTAGATTTAAGACTCTTTCACAGGAATTTCAGCAAAATCAACAAATGGATGTGCATGTATGTGTGTACATATTTCTTTACTACCCACAAGGGGCTAAACACAGAGGGGACAAACAAGGACAGACAAACGGATTAAGTCGATTACATCAACCCCAGTGCGTAACTGGTACTTAATTTATCGACCCCGAAAGGATGAAAGGCAAAGTCGACCTCGGCGGAATTTGAACCCAGAACGTAACGGCAGACGAAATACGGCTACGCATTTCGCCCGGCGTTAGTATATGTACAGATCTGTATGCAAACTCATACTTACAGTTGCATGTCTAGACATGTGAATGTGGACATATACGCTAAACTTTTTGGAAAGTCTTACATATATTCTTTTCTACTCTAGGCACAAGGCACAGCGCATAACCTTGCAGACGGCACCCAGTCAGAATTTTCTTCGGGTCGAGTACCCCATTACAATCAAATGGTCCCTGAATAAGGGTCGTTTAAGGATGTTGAACGAAACACCCATGTTTCCAGAGGTAAATTATTCAAACCCTAACGAATTCCTTTCAACACATTGCTATGATGCTCCCCCACTACTTCTGCTCGTGATCAGAGATGCACATATCATCAGCCACCGAGGCACATGCTCAACTGGTTGAGGTCAAACAACTGACAAGCAAATCTGTGGTATTGAGCAGAATATTTGCTGTATGAAAACTCACAGCTTATTTTGCTGGGTATCATGGAAAGTATCAGTTGTCCACACCCAGCAGAGTAAGGTGACACTTGTTTACTGGTCATGCTTGAAGAACCCTGCGAAGAATTCCTGCAGTTACAAGCAATGTTGATTTTTGTAGGCGTTCTACTTTCACACTTGCACCGATCTTTTTCAACCATGCTGGTAGGTGAGTGCTGATATTCCCAAGTTCACTAATTACTCCTGGTATCACGTCTACTCTCTTCATTGACCACAACCTTCGTATTTCCCACTTTAAATCGTCATAGTTGTTTATTTTTTCTTTCACATTGATCCTGCTGTCACGGGGGCATGCTACGTTGATAATCATATATGTTCCTTCTTTTTTATACACCACAATAACGTCCAGTTTCCTATCCCTGGTCAGGTGATCCTACTGGATGTTACACCCCACAGGATATTATTATTATTATTATTATTATATTATTATTATTATTATTATATTATTATTATTATTATATTATATTATTATATTATTATATTATTATTATTATTTATTATTATTATTATTATTATTATTGTCATATTATTATCATAATTATTATTATTATTATTATTATTATTATTATTTATTATTATTATAATTATTATTATTATTATTGTCATTATCATTGTCACTATTATTATTATTATTATCATTATTATTATCATTATAATTATTATCATTATAATTATTATTATTATAATTATTATTATTATTATTATTATTATTATTATTATTATTATTATTATTATTTTATTATTATTATTCAGTAGTTTTATTTTTATAGCGTGCTTTCACTTCACTACCGAGCGCAGCTCTGTGTGCCTTGGGTATGTGCTGTGATTTGTTGTGATGCTCTGATGGTTATTGTATGGAAAGTGTTCTGCGTAGGATGTGTGCAGTGCCTAGTAGTGCAATTTTCTGTATGTTATATGTGTTTGTAAGTCCTGGTTTTTTGTTATTATTTGTCTGAATATTTTTTTATCATGCCTAATGCACCTACTATGATAGGAATTGTTTCTGTTTTCAAATTCCACATTCTAGTTACCTCTATTTCCAGGTCTTTGTATTTTGAGAGTTTCTCCATTCTTTTAGAGACACGTTGTCATCAGCCGTATTGATACATCAATTAGAAAGCATTTTTTCTTCTTCATGGTCTCTGACAACTATATCTGGTCTGTTGGCCTTAATTTCTCTATCTGTGTGTATCGGCATATCCCAGAGTATGGTTGCTTTCTCGTTTTCTGTGACCTTTTCTGGTGTGTGCCTATACCATCTTTTTTCTGTTGTTATTCCATAATGTTGGCATAGCTTCCAATGTATGTAGGTTCCACTCTGTCATTGTCTGTGAATATATTCCTTCTTAGCCAGGACTGGGCAGCCAGAGATAATATGATTTATTGTTTCTTGTCCATCTCCAATTTCTGCAGTTACTTGTAATATTTCTTTTCATTACATGTTTTTGGTAATTTCTGTGGGGAGGCTTTGGTCTTGTGCTGCAATTAAAAATCCCTCTGTTTCTGCTGCTTGAGTCCTGAGCTTCTCAACCATTGCTGGGATTTTTTCTTGTCTATTTCTTTTGCGTTTAGTTAGTCCAGTATTTACCATGAAGGGGCTTTTCTTGCCATCGTTTTATCATGGTTCGTTGCTGTTCTATTTTTAGTTTGGATTCATTTGTTTTATACCTTTTGGTTGTTTCTTCATCTTCTTATTATTATTATTATTAATATTATTATATTATTATTATTATTATTATTATTATATTATTATTATTATTATTTATTATTATTATTATTATTAATATTATTATTATGATTATTATTATTATTATTATATTATTATTATTATTATTATTATTATTAGTATTGTTATTAAGGCGGTGAGCTGGCAGAATCGTTAGGACGCCGCCCAGAATGCTTAGCAGTATTTTGTCAGTCTTTACGTTCTGCGTTCAAATCCCGCCGACGTCGACATTACCTTTCATCCTTTCGCGATCGATAAGACGACTAGCATTTATGCACTGGGATCGAATTAACCAATCAAACCTCTCCCTGAACTTGCTGGCCTTGTGTCAAAATTTGAAACCATTTTTGTTGTTATTGTCGGTGTTCTAACCTGTTGAGAACTTGCGTTCACAACAGGTTAGAACTATGTGTTGTGAAAACATCAGTTGTCTACCAAATCAAGAAGCTTCTGCTAGTCAGGGGCTGTGCAGAGGAGCCAGCCTTGTGGGGATTTGTGTTTTCGATTTCGTTTTTATTGTTTCTTCTGAGTGCAGCTTCTCTCTAAGAACTGACAACTCTAATTGACTTCTTTGGGACAAGATGGTGATTACTAACGCTGCTCCTTATCAACGTCGTTCATTATACACATCTGAGCTGGTCGTTGACACAGATATTACTGTTTCGCTATATAATAACGTGTCAGCTGTCAGATTTTGACCAAGTGGTGTAGACTAATGATGGAGATGTATTAGTTATTCCTCTCTTTTTTCTTTTGTTCTGGTCGGAAAAGAAAGAGAAGAGAAAAGAAAGGGAAAAAATACACACTGCAGCGATGAAACAAATAAAACCATTAGACAGCTATTAGAGAATGTCTGGAGAGGCTAGACTCGCACTTCTATGCTCTCACTCTTTCATTTCTTGTGTCTTTCTTTGATATGAGACAGCTTTTAATGAATATCGTGTTTCAGTTCCTCTTCATTGTGTAACTTCACTGGAGGTGAAGTTGAAGCAAAGGTCACTGTTGCCGAGATATCGCTTTCTTTCTCTTTTAGTATTCAAATCGATTTCATACCTAGAGCTAAATTAGCTTTGTATATAATTGTTATTATTATATATATATATCGGATTCCGGCTTTGCGTTCTGAGTTCAAGATTCCGTTATGGTCGACTTTGTCTTTCATCCTTTCGGGTTTTGATGAAATAGGTACCAACTAGTTACGCACATAATCGATTAGCCATACATATACACATATATATTAGACATACATACACACACACACACACATAAATATATATATACCAATTAAGGACTGAACACGAAAAGTGGATAATTATTTTATTTCGTATATTTTCATTTGTCCTGTTTAATGCTTTGGTTTTGTGCTGAGTTTTATTTGAGAACATACTCTTTGTGGAGAATGGCGATTTGATGTCTATATCTAGCATGTTGACTGTCCACTTTTCGTGTTCAGTCCTTAATTGGTATATATAAATATTTTAATCTTCGGATTCTTTTTGATATGCTAGACCACTGGTTTTAATGGCTAATATCAATTTCTACCCTTAATTAATTTATATATATATATATATATATATATATATATATATTATATAATCATATCAAGGGAAATGGAATTTAATTAAAATTTTTAAAATTTAATTAAAATTTACACTTCCAGTGGTCTAACGTGTAAAAAAATTTAGTCAAAAAGACTATGTATTAGTCATACGATATAGTGTATATTTAAATTCCTGTCGAATTTTATCCCCAATTTTTGTGGTTATAGAACCTAGCTGTTCTTTCTAGCGTGTAGAATCCATATAAGTGGATTCCTTATGTGTTTAAATATACACTATATCGTATGACTAATATATATAAATATTCATATATATATACAGCTACATATACATATATTCGTATATACATATATATATATATATATATATACGCACCCACAGGAACGTTCACAATTATTTACACGCATTTACTCCTATATGCGTACATATTCTTTATTATTTATTTTTGTTTCAGTCATTTGACTGCGGTCATGATGGAGCACAGCCTTTTAGTCAAACAAATCGACCCCAGGATTTATTCTTTGTTACCCTTGTACTTATTCTATCAGCCTCTTTTGCCGAACTGCTAAGTTATGGGGTCTTAAACACACCAGCATCGGTTGACACACACACACACACACATATATATATATATATATATTATATATATATATATGTGTGTGTGTGTGTGTGTGTGTATGTATATATATACATATATATATATACATATATATATATATATTATATTATATATATATATATAATATATATATATATATATACACACGACGAGCTTCTTTCAGTCTACTCACAAGGCTTTCGTCGGCCCGAGGGTATAGTAGAAGACACTTGCTCGAAATGCCACGCAGTGGGACTGAACCCGGAATCATGTGGTTGGCAATCGACCTTCTTTCCACACAGCCACTTCTGCGCCTACATCATCATATACGTACAAAATATCTTCACCCGTAACATATAATTATATATATATATATATGGGGGGGAGGGGGTTAATAGATGTGGGATATATAAATGATGCTCGTTCACTTATTAAATGTATTCACCGATTAAATTTATTTTATTTATCTCTCAATATAATGTTTCCTATAGGGTTTCAAGGCTTTGAAAGAGATGGGCAAGGTGACATATTTACTAAAATAATGTTGCTTTTATACGTTTTAAATCTAATAACAAAGCGATGAAATATATATATATAACCGGAAACTCTATTTGGAAAAGGAAAATGGAGTCAAAATGTTTCGTTAATATTGTTGCGTGTCATTTTGAGAAGTTTTGCTTTAATGCATGCTAATGCACTGCAGTATACAATTTGATTACTGCATTTTGAAAATTACTGCATTTGACCAGCTGAGCCGAAAGTGTTTGTTACATTCTTATTTACACCTCAATTTCCGGTTAGTCACCGGAGCAGATGCAAATGTTTCACGTTTATTTGCAAAGTTTTGAAACTAAAATATTGCACCCGCCTTCTAAGATAACCATGCTCATAGGAAAAAGACATAACGCTATAGAAAGTAATACTGTAACAGACATTAAACTTGAAATTATTGCGTTATAGTACAGCCAATACAGAACTGATATGGAAAGTGAGCGAGGCTCCATTTACTCAATGATAGGAACTCTGAGGGCAACATTACGGGACACTACTAGCATCAAATTAAAGTAGCATCTACATCAATTATTGTGCCATGTGTGAGGAATTGAACTTCAACAAGTGTTGTTATATAGGATATATTAACACTTTCGAAGGCGGCGAGCTGGCAGAAACGTTAGCACGCCGGGCGAAATGCGTAGCCGTATTTCGTCTGCCGTTACGTTCTGAGTTCAAATTCCGCCGAGGTCGACTTTGCCTTTTATCTTTTCGGGGTCGGTTAAATAAAGTACCAGTTTCGCACTGGGGTCGATGTAATCGACTTAATCTATTTGTCTGTCCTTGTTTGTCCCCTCTGTGTTTAGCCACTTGTGGGTAGTAAAGAAATAGGTATTTCGTCAGCCGTTACGTTCTGAGTTCAAATTCTACCGAGTCGACTTTGCCTTTCATCCTTTCGGGGTCGATAAATTATGTACCAGTTACGCACTGGGGTCGATATAATCGACTTAATCCCTTTGTCTGTCCATGTTTGTCCCCTCTATGTTTAGCCCCTTGTGGGTAGTAAAGAAATATATATTAACGCTTTCGTAGCAAGGTTGTTATCAGAAGATAATTCCAGTTAATGCTTCTAATATTGTAATCAAAACTAAGGCGACGAGCTGGGAGAATTGTTATCGCGCCGGGAAAAATGCTCAGCGGCTTTTCGCCCGACTTCGTGTTCTGAGTTCAAATTTCACCAGGGAAGACTTTGCCTTTCATCCTTTCTGTGTCGATAAATTAAGTACCAGTTAAACAGTTGGGTCGATGTAATCGAGCTGCACCCTCCCCGACACTTGCTGGCCGTGTGCCAAAATTTCGAACTAATATCATATTAAAAATTCTTAGACTTTATTCTCAATTAAAACAAAAAAGAAAAATTAGAAAATTAATTTCGAAACTCAAACAATAGCCGCATTGCATTTTTCCTGCGTAAAAGCAAACGCTTCGTAAAATGAATAAAATACTGCACTGATGTATCTTCCAGCAGCACCTCAGCCTGAATATTAGGCTTACAGTAAATACATTTTAAAAAATTGAACCAATGTGTTTACCGTTAATGTTTAGTTCATTTGCTTACTACCATCCGGAAGAGCCATAGCACCCTCTAAGCACATTTATATATCAAAGGATGCAAGAGTTAACATAAACATTTAATAGGCATTAATAGACAGAATAAACGTATACTGAAAGATATCCAAGACCTGGGACATCTCTCTCTTACAGTATATCTCCACATCATCTGTCACCACCGTGACAATCATAAACAAAAGGCCTGAGCTTATCTCAAACTGCTGGTATATACAAAAGTATCTCTCGACACATTTTAGAGTAAACCTATATTTGGGTATTTAATGAATACAGGCCAAAGATACAGTCAGCCACGTGATTAATCATGTACCCAACTAGGCTGCCAGTTGTACAGGTAGCTACATGATTCACTCTGAAGCAGGATTAACTGTTCACACCTGTCAAAATGAAGGACTTCGTTGTGCTAATGATGTGATTATCTTTAAAGCGAAGCCAAATGATGATACCCTGCAGAAGAACGAATGTCATCGACAAATCTACCAACTGGGTGACAAAGCACCGAACCAGACACACAACCAACCTAAAAGCGTTCAAATACCCTGATTAATCTGAAGTGCACGAAACTATTTCGTATGAGAAAATAATTTGGTTTACCAGCTTATTATTATAACTAGCTCTGGTGAGCTGATTCGCAATGTCCTCCTTCCCCCTCCACTTCCCAGCTGGCGCAAACGCACGGGTGGGCAGCTGAAGACCTGGGCAACAACAATAAAGGAGGACCTCTCTGAACTCTCAGGTCCGCAGGTGATCGGTCTGCGCAGATGGAACCACAAATGGCTCACTATCTCCAGTGATCTCGCACGGGACCGTCGTGTGTGGGCCGCCATGGTTCATGATGCCGTTAGGGCCAGAGAAGAAGCCGGCTCAACCCGCCCTGGTTGAACGCCGTCACAAGTACAAGTAAATAACTAGCTCTATACACCTCTACCACAGCTGTGTATTAACCAAGCAAATATCGTGTATGTATGTGCGTACATATGTCTGTGTGTACGCACCTCTGTATGTATATATGTATTCTGTCTCCCTTTCTGTAGAAGAGCGTAGGCTCGAAACGTAAAAGTCTTTTTCTATTCCTGAGCGTTATACTAATACATCTGTTTGTTTTGTACACCCCCTGTCTTCGTCTTTTGTTGTTTTTTTTTCGTAAACAGTCCCTATATATATATATATATATATATATATATATTATTTGTTTCAGTCATTTGACTGTGGCCATGCTGGAGCTCCGCCTTTAGTAGAACAAAGCGGCTCCAGGGCTTATTCTTTGTAAGTCTGGTACTTATTCTATCGGTCTCTTTTGCCGAACCGCTAAGTTACGGGGACGTGAACACACCAACATCGGTTGTCAAGCGATGGTGGGGGGGGGCGACAAACACAGACACAAACATACACACACACACATATATACATATGTACGACGGGCTTCTTTCAGCTTCCGTCTACCAAATCCACTCACAAGGCTTTGGTCGGCCCGAGGCTATAGTTGAAGACATTTGCCCAAGGTGCCACGCAGTGGGACTGAACCCGTAACCATGTGGTTGGTAAGCAATCTACTTACCACACAGCACTCCTGCGCCTATCATATATATATTATATATATATATATATATATATATATATATATATATATAATATATATTATATTTATATTTATATTTATGTATGCATTTATTTATATTATATATATATACACACATATATATGTGTGTGTGTGTATTACTGTGTATGTATGCGTTTATTATGTTTGTATATGAATGTATACATACACCTAATATGATGTAGGAAATCATGTAATGATGTATTGTTGTATTAATAAAATAAGCAGCTAATCTCTTTCACATTAATATTTTGAACATAAAAACTCATGTTCAAGAAGAGAAAAGCCAGAAACTGATTTTAACAGCAGAATAGATACTGTCTTCAAATTCAGCAGAAAAGTTGCTGTGTTTACGAGACACAAAAACAAAAATTGAATAAACTTAGCCGTGACATTTTAACACACACACATGCGTAAAGAATTGATTTGGAAAACAAAAATTACAATTACTGGACTGCTCCTACTGCTACCCACAAACGAACATAAATGGTAGGAGGGACATTGTTAACATTTGATTCACAAAGATTGAAGATTGGAGCGTGTTTGATTATACAATATCCTTCTAAAAAAACCTGGCTTGTTATGAATTTGAATGTGGTTTCAAATTAGCAATTATCATTCGTTGCTGTCTTTTCATTTTTTGTTAAGAGTGAATTTATCATACACGAAATTTTAATATGAAATAGATTAAATGCTTGCATTTCTTTATTTTTTTTTTTGAATATGCATTGTAAAGAACTTCTTTTTTTCTTTTTATTCTTTTCAATTCAAATTTTACAATGCTTCGCGCACGCTTTTTCAAATAAAATTTAATTACTTCATTTAGAATTTTTCCGCTCGTGGCTTTCAATTGAAGGTGATATATTTGAATAGAAAAACTTGAAAGATAAATATGTATATAGAGAGTAAGATGAGAACTGATAACAAAGGAAGGGAGAGGTTTAGAGTGGTAGAAAGAGAGAGAAAGAGAACCTAATCATAGGAGTCAGTAAATACGAGGGACGTTCAATAAGTAATGCCCCTGACCCACTTGTAGTTGTTTGATCTAGCTGACATTTTGCATGTGCAATTATTTATATTTCTATAGATTAAGTGGCAAATTACAGCTCTGAACTAATTGTGGTTTCTGATTTGCAGGTGTTTGAACTGAGTCAAGTGTGAAATGGTGCCTGTTGAGTGTCGAGCAGTGATCCGGTTTTTGTATTTGAAATGACGCACACCACTGGAGACTTTTGAT
>NC_043014.1:9030297-9042797 GCF_006345805.1 Octopus sinensis | reverse complement strand
GATAGATAGATAGATAGATAGATAGATAGATAGATAGATAGATAGATAGATAGATGGATGGATGGATGGATAGATAGATAGATAGATAGATAGATAGATAGATAGATAGATAGGTGTATGTATATGTGTAGTTAAATGCAAAAGTGTTTGAGTTTTGTATAGCCGTGAACAGGAGCTATAAAGAACATATAAAATGAACAGATCTAATAAAATAAAGGCAAAGATCAGAGGAAAAATAAAGAAAAAAAACCCAAAAAAAACAAAAACACGAATGTGTTGCGGAAGAAATTAATGAATGGAAATCTAATGGACAGGGTAGGTGTGTTCTGAAAATGGTGTCACCTTCATCAATAAGAAAATATAGAGATAAGAAATTTAACGGAAATTTTTACGGCCAAAATTATTATGGCGATGTTTGAGAAAATATTTTTGTAGTGTTCTGGCGTTTATACATTTCATCGGGTTATAATGTTAATAGGTTAAATGGTAAAGAAAAAGCGAGTCCAGTTATGAAGATATCAAAGAAAATATAAAGTAATTAAGAATTATCAAGGAGAATGTAAACAAAGTTTCAAAAGGTTAAATGTGTGTGTGTGTGTGTGTGTGTGTGTGTTTGTGTGTGTGTGTGTGTGTTGTGTGTGTGTGTGTGTGTGTGTGTGTGGTGTGTGTTGTGTGTGTGTGTGTTGTGTGGGGTTGTGTGTGTGTGTGTATGTGTTTGGTGTGTGTGTGTCTGTGTTTTTGTGTGTGTGTGTTGTAGGTGTGTGTTTGTGGTGAGTGTTTGTGTGTGTGTATGTGTGTGCATGTGGTTGTGTGTTTGTGGGTGTGTGGTTGTGTGGTGTTGTTTGTGTGTGTGTTTGTTGTGTGTGTGGTGTGCGTTTGTGTGTTTGTGTGTGTGTGTCTGTGTGTTTGTGTGTGTGTGTTTGTGTGTGTGTGTCTGTGTGTTTGTGTGTGTGTGTTTGTGCTGTGTGGGTGTTTGTGGTTGTGTGTATGTGTGGTTGTGTGTGTGTGTTGTGTGTTTGTGTGTGTGTGAGTGGTTGTGTGTGTGTGTGTGTGTTTGTGTGTTTGTGTGTGTGTGTTTGTAGGTGTGTGTTTGTGTGAGTGTTTGTGTGTGTGTATGTGTGTGTGTTTGTATGTTTGTGTATGTGTGTGTTTGTGTGAGTGTGTTTGTGTGTTTATGTTTGTGTGTGTGTGTTTGTGTGTGTGTGATTGTGTATATGTGTTTGCGTGTGTGTTTGTGTTTGTGTGTCTGTGTCTGTGTGTGTGTTTTTGTGTATGTGTTTGTGTGTGTGGGTTTGCGTGTGTGTGTGTTTGTGCGTGTGTGTGTTTGTGTGTTTGTGTATGTGTGTGTTTGTGTGAGCGTTTGTGTTTGTGCATGTGTGTTTGTGCGTGTGTTTATTTGTGTGTATGTGTTTATGTGTGTGTGGTAGTGTGTGTGTGTTGGGAAGGCTCGTAGCTTCGGAGTTAAGGTATGCGGCATACAATCGTAAGGTCCGGAGTTCGATTCACGGTGACGCGTTGTTTCCTTGAACAAGACACTTTACTTCATGTTGCTCCAGTCCACCTGGCCGACAAAATATAGAAGTATTTTTGACTTCTATTTTACGATGTAGGTGCTCATGTAGTGCCCTTGTGTATATATGTACATATCTTGTACTAAGGTCTCTCAGAAACCTTAAATATCGCATGGTCACATCGTTACTCGGTTTCTATCCGTCGCAGGACCAACATCGCAGTTATTGGTGGAACTTGTTTACAGCTGGGTGGACTAGGACAATGTAAAGAAAAGCATTTTTGCTAAAAAAAAAATCATAATTATTAAATAAATAGTAGCGCATCACCCATCCAGGAATCGAAACTACAACCTTGAGTGCAACTTCCTAACCACTAAGCTACGCGTCTTCGTGCTGCCTCAGTAACCAAAGTGCTAAGCAAAAAGATAGAAAACGTTATTTACATTATTTACATTTGACGGATATTTGTTCTCATCTTGTTTGTTGTTAACACAACGTTTCGGCTGATATACCCTCCAGCCTTCATCAGGTGTCTTGGGGAAATTTCGAACCTGGGTTCTCATTTGAAATATAGAACCGTAGAAACAGTACTGTACTATATATTTTTAATTATGTTTATAATTTGTATATATTTATTTTATTATAAATGCAAAGCAACACAAAGGAGGAATTGACGCAAGCTTAAATAATAAACCGCGATAGGCAAAGCGTGAAGGTGAACTGTGGTATAGCGAGCGATTACTGTATAACGGTATTGGTTTCGAATTTTGGCACAAGGCCAGCAATTTCGGAGAAGGGAATAAGTCAGTTACCTTAACTCCAGTGCTCAACAGCTGCTCCTTATTTTACCGACCCCGAAATGATCAAAAGCAAAGTCGATCTCTGTGGAACCAAAATCCCGCTAAGCATTTCGTCCGTCGTGCTAACGATTCTGCCAGTTCGCCGCCACAAATTGGATGTAATGATATTAAAAGTGGAGCAACAACAGAAGAGAAAATAAATATATCACCATCATCATCGTGGCTGTGGGGTGAAAAATTTGCTCTTCAGCCATATGGCTCCGGGTTCAGTCCCACTGCGTGGCACCTTCGTCAAGTGTCTTCTGCTATAGCCTCGGGCTGACCAAAGCTTTATTAGTTGAAACTGAAAGAAGCCCGTAGTATGTTTGTGTGTGTGTGTGTGTGTGTGTGTGTGTGTGTGTGTGCGTGCGCGCGCGCGCGCTTGTGTGTTACAATAAAGAGTAAAAATCATTGATGATTTTATCAGGGGAGGGTCAGCCCGGAAATAAAATCCTTTATTTATAATGGGTATAGAATATTTTAATAATTATATACATAATTATAACAAGGAATTGGCTTTAAGTATCTCCACGCGCTGGAAAAATAGACACCCAAAAAATCTCCGAGAATAAAACACACACACACACATATATATATATGTGTGTGTGTGTGTGTGTATGTGTGTGTGTGTGTGTGCATATATCTATATGTGTGTGTGTTTTAAGACTGTATTTGCCACCCCGCCCATCACCGCTTGACAGCCGGTGTTGGTGTGTTTACGTCCTCGTAACCTAGTGGTTCGGCAAAAAATACCGATAGAATAAGGCTTACAAGTAATAAGTCCTGGGGCCGATGTGTTCGACTAAAACCCCTTCAAGGTGGTGCTCCAACATGGCCGCAGTCAAATGACAGAAACAAGTAAAAGAATAAAAGAATCATCTGATCATTAGGTGTTGAGTGCTAGGAACCATAGGGCCGGTTACACGGTTTCCATGGGTTATAAGTGAACCAGATTACAACTTTACCGCTGATCGGGACGTCATCCCGACGCAGCGTTGTTCATTTACAAATGACTGTTCTAGAGCAACGTGAAACGAAACGGTTTGTTCAGGAACACACCGTGCTTCCCAGTTCAGGAATATCAACAATGATTTTGCGACTGTGAGAGCAAGAATCTAACCATCTGGCCGCGAGCATATAACAAATAATTACGATTTTTGCTAAAGTAATATCACCGTGATCACCGTGGTGACCGACCAGGTTATCAGATGTTGCTACACATCGCTGGTCACAATGCGCTTCGCATTGTTTTAGCCTTCAAATGATGCCACCTCGCTGGCTGAGTGAGCAGGCCAACAGAAGACAGAGTGAGAGGAAGTTGTGGAGAAAGTGTACAGCAGGGATCGTCACCCCCCCCCCTGCCGGGGCCTCGTGGAGCTGTAGGTGTTTTCGCTCAATAAACACTCACAATAAACACGCTGTCCTAACCACTGAGCCATTGCGCCTCCACCTAAAATAATATAAATGATTAAAAATGCGAGTTAAATGAAGTTGTGCCAAAGATAAAGAGAAAGATCACAAAAAAATGAAGTGGTTTTATGCGTTTATTTACAGTATTAAAACGTGAAAGCGTACTTTTATCTTTTCTTGTTAAAATTAAAACATTAATAAAAACCTTATGGAGAACAGGAAAAGATGGTGGCAGGGAAAAGGAAGAATTAAAAAAACGCTAGAATTAGATCGAATTAGAAAATAAGAAAAACTATTCTGAATATAAATTCTATGAAGTTTAAATAACTCTTTAAATTTTCAGTGTTAGGACGGAGATATGAATGAAAATTACTGGGAAGTAAATAAGGGAAGTAAACAACGTAAATATAAATATTTAAACACAAAGGATTTAGAATTTTTAAAGGGGGCAAAGGTATATCAGGAAGATGCATGGATAGAGGTGGACCCTTCTTTCGGAACATATAGGAGTATTAAATTAAAATTCTGAAATTATTGATAAAGGGCGTGGTAAAATTAAAAGTGGACAACTCCCATAAGGTGGGGGAATAAAAGATTAGATAGGATTAATTCGAATCGACAATATACACCAGAAATATATAACAGTTTGAATCTTGACCTACTTCTTTCTGCTTATAGGTACTTCTTTTCTACACACGCATCTATCTATATACGTCTATATATATATATGTGTGTGTGTGTGTGGTGTGTGTGTGTGTGTGTGTATGTAGAATAAGGCGGCGAGCTGGCAGAAACGTTAGCACGCCGGGCGAAGTACTTAGGGGTATTTCGTCTGCCGTTACGTTCTGAGTTCAAATTCCGCCAAGGTCGACTTTGCCTTTTATCCTTTCGGGGTCGATAAATAAAGTACCAGTTTCGCACTGGGGTTGATGTAATCGACTTAATCCCTTTGACTGTCCTTGTTTGTCCCCTCTATGTTTAGCCCCTTGTGGGTAATAAAGAAATATATATATATATATATGTGGCGTAGGAGTGGTTGTATGGTAAGTAGCTTGCTTACCAACCACATGGTTCCGGGTTCAGTCCCACTGCGTGGCACCTTGGGCAAGTATCTTCTACTATAGCCTCGGACCGACCCAAGCCTTGTGAGTGGATTTGGTAGACGGAAACTGAAATAAGCCCGTTATGTATATGTATACATATATATGTATGTGTGTATGTTTGTGTTTCTGTGTTTGTCCCCCCAACATCACTTGACAACCTATGGTGGTGCGTTTACGTCCCCATAACTTAGCGGTTAGGCAAAAGAAACCGATAGAATAAGTACTAGGCTTACAAAGTCGATTTGCTTGACTAAAGGCGGTGCTCCAGCATGGCCACAGTCACATGACTGAAACAAGTAAAAGAGTAAAAGAGTAAAGAGTATATATATATATATATATAATATATATATATATATAGTGGCTGCGTGATAAGAAGTCGCCGCCCTATATATATATATATATATATATATACACATATATTATGTATGCACAACACATATAATACACTAAAGGTTTCTACACAGTTTTCCTCTTCCAAATTCTCTCCTAAGTCGTTCGGCCCGGAGCCCTAGAAGTCACTTGCCAAGCTCTGTTGCATATTGGGACTGAACACGAAACCCCCGTGGTTGTAAAGCGAGTTTCTTAACCACACCTAAGTATTGATTTTTTTTCCTTCTTTTTCTAAATTGATATCTATGAACGTAAGATTCTTTGCTAATAACACCATCAGCGCTTACTCCTCCTTCTTCTCTCTCTCTCTCTCTCTCTCTCTCTCTCTCTTCTTCTTCTTCTTCTTCTTCTCCTCCTTCTTCTCGCCCTGTCTCACGCACACACACAATCTTTGAATTCTGGAATTTTCTATTGATCATCCCGTAAATATATATTCCTATTTCACATTCTTTCGATTGGGTTAATAGACCGAAACTTTATGCAAATTCTTACGAATTATTAAAATTAATATAAAACTGTATGTATTCATGTATACCTGATTATTACGTATGTATACATATATACCATCGAATGCCTCTGAGTGTGTATGTGTGTATGTGTGCGCATGCGTATACTTCTATCTACTTTTCTGTGTTTGCAGGTATGCACGTCAAATTAATATTCCATTTAAATTCTTACACGTTTACGTATGGGTGAGTTTTGTTCGTTATATCTCATATATTAGAAACGTTACCTTATTCTCTGCATATGATATGCCAAATATTAATTATCTGGAATTTCCAGACGGAATCTATTGGCGTCCTCTTGCATTTACAAATGTTCCATTTCCTTTCAATCACCACTGAATTGTGGTTTGGTGAATGTATCGAAGATTATCCTGGAGCTTAACTCTATAATCTGAACTCTGGTAGTTCTTTGTCCGTATTCCTACAGAACTTCATTCTGCCGGGAATATAATGGCAATGAAGCATTCAGGATTCTTGTTAAACCGTTTGCAATAATGGTCGATCGAATTTGTTTCAGGCAAGTTAATCAAATATATTCCTTTGAAGCCATAGGTAAGTTTAATATGATTCACACCTCAGGCGTCGAGCTGACAGAATCGTTAACACGTCGGACAAAATGCTTAGTGGCATTTTCGTCCGTCCGTAAGTTCTGAGTTCAAAATCCGCCGAGGTCGACTTTATCTTTCATCTCTTTCAGGGTGGTGGTGGTGGTGGAGGTCATGGTCGTGGTCGTGGCCGTGGTCGTGGTGGTGCTGCTGCTTGTATCGTTGGTGGTGGTAGTAGAGGTGGTGATGGTGATGGTAGTGGCAGCGGTGCTGCTGCTTGTGATCTTGGCTACAATTTTAGAGTTTTGTAGTACCTTGCTATAATACACATTTGCAGTTTATTTACGCCTTCTCAGAAGAAGGGATCAACTCGATATGTTACAATTCGTTTTACTGCAACAAACAAGCTTATCCAAATTTAAAAGGGATTCTTTATATATCTAGGTTGCATAGATGTCTTACATTTGCAAGCTATAAAGTACATTGGCACTTTATATTTTGGGGGTAGATTCATACTTTGTATTTTGTGGGGATCTTCATACATCGTGCTAAATTTCTGGGGAACGGTAATTCCTCAGAAATGTATCAAGAAATGTAATCCCGACTGAAATCGACTTAATAATGACATGAATGTCACCCGTGGTAGAAAATGGGAGAGAACATTGGATGAAATGCTAAGCTAATAATTCCCGCTAAGCTAATGATTCTACTTTAAACAACACAGTAAATATTGGTTTCAAATTTTGGAACAAGGCGAATAATTGTAAGGGAGTGTGCAAGTAATTACGTCGACCCCAGTTCTAGCCCTATGGTACTATTTTATCGACATCGAAAGGATGAAAGGCAAAGGCGAAACCCGGTAGCATTTGAACTCAGAACGTCAAGTCAGGAAACAACACAGTAAATATTGGTTTCAAATTTTGGAACAAGGCGAATAATTGTAAGGGAGTGTGCAAGTAATTACGTCGACCCCAGTTCTAGCCCTATGGTACTATTTTATCGACATCGAAAGGATGAAAGGCAAAGGCGAAACCCGGTAGCATTTGAACTCAGAACAAGTCAGGAAGCAGCATTTTTTTCTGGAGTGAAAACGTTCCTGCCAGCTTGCCGCCATATGCGAATGGAGAATTAACAAAGCCAAGTATTACTAAGTGTGTGAAATAAATAATTAGATAGATAGATAGATAGATAGATAGATAGATAGATAGATAGATAGATAGATAGATAGATAGACAGACAGACAGACAGACAGACAGACAGACAGACAGACTAGATAGATAGATAGATAGATAGATAGATAGATAGATAGATATAGATAGATAGATAGATAGACAGACAGACAGACAGACAGACAGACAGACAGACAGACTAGATAGATAGATAGATAGATAGATAGATAGATAGATAGATAGACAAAAAAGATAGATAGATAGATAGATAGACAAGCTAATAGATAGATAGATAGATAGATAGATAGATAGATAGATAGAGAAACAGAGAAGGGGCGTGGAGGAGAGAAGAGGGTGTGTATACTTGCGTGCTTAGATTGGAAGTAATGGTTTCGGTACAAGTATCTCGCTAAAATGAAAGGAGATTAACCGACAGATTCTGAGGAGCCTAGTAAAGGACGTTAATTGAAGGCTTTCGATAAATTAGTTTTTATCGATCAAAGAAAAGGGAGGCTTCTTTCGCTTTTGCTTTCAGTTCTCTTTTTGACTTTTCACTGAGCCGTCCTCGCGATGCTAATGGTCCCGACGGATTTAGTAGACCTATAGCCTAAAGTGGTATTAATATTGTGCCAGAAGATCTTAATTAGGACATCATAGAGAGTCTACAGCGGTTGTAAAGCTGAGATAGTTTCAACAATTAAGACATGATCGAATTTCTTTCATGTGTTAAAATTAAATTTAGCATCATTCGAATGTAGAAGTTCCAAGAAAGTTAAATGTAGAACAGAAGCCAAAGTATCCATAATGAACTGTCTATAAGAAGTCGGTCTAAAATGCATTTGTTGGAAATATAGTAAGTTTGAAATTAGGATTTCAGAGTCTTTTTTTTTCTTTAGCAGTGTCTTATATAATCAATCAGTCAGTTATTTGCTGCAATTTTATCAGCGGTTTTATTGTTTGTGTTCACACATTTTCGCTGAAGCAATTATTAGACTATCTGAAACTGTTATAACGCTCGATTGCCGAATGAGTTCTTATAAAAAAGTTGCACAACGCTAGACGAAACAAATACGTTGGTTTCAAATTTTAGCACAAGGCCAGTAATTTCGGAGGTGGTAGGGTAAGTTAATTACATCGACCCCAGTGTCCAACTGGTACTTATTTAATCGACCCTGAAAGGATGGAAGATAAATTCGACCTCTGTGGAATTCGAACTCAGAACGTAAAGACGAACAAAAGGCCTATTTCTTTACTACCCACAAGGGGCTAAACACAGAGAGGACAAACAAGGACAGAAAAACGGATTAAGTCGATTATATCGACTCCAGTGCGTAACTGGTACTTAATTTATCGACTCCGAAGGGATGAAAGGCAAAGTCGACCTCGGCGGAATTTGAACTCACAACGTAAAGACAGACGAAATACCTATTTCTTTACTACCCACAAGGGGATAAACATAGAGGGGACAAACAAGGACAGACAAACGGATTAAGTCGATTATATCGACCCCAGTGCGTAACTGGTACTTAATTTATCGACCCCGAAAGGATGAAAGCCAAAGTCGACCTCGGCGGAATTTGAACTCAGAACGTAGGGGCAGACGAAATACCTATTTCTTTACTACCCACAAGGGGCTAAACACAGAGGGGACGAACAAGGACAGACATAGGTATTAAGTCGATTGTATCGACCCCAGTGCGTAACTGGTACTAATTTATCGACCCCGAAAGGATGAAAGGCAAAGTCGACCTCGGCGGAATTTGAACTCAGAACGTAACGGCAGACGAAATACTGATAAGCATTTCGCCCGGCGTGCTAACGTTTCTGCCATCTTGCTGCTTGTCTACCATTGTTCTTACTGACTATGATAGAAAGCAAGCAGAAAAATTCGCCTTTCTCCCTGTTGACCACTCACTCGTTTGTTTTGTCTTTCTTGTTGACGCTCCTTCCTCAAAAGACCAAAAAGGCTATTAATTTGCAGCTTTTCCTTCGTTTCTCGCAAAGCAAACAGGAGCTTTCCCTACTTACATTTGTTAAATAAGATCGATCGTTTACAATTTATGCTAAGAAATGAAGGAATGCGAAATGAAAGTAAATTTGACAAGAATGAATCGAGAGAAAATTATTGATAATCAGTTATATATTACAGAGAAAATTATTCATCGTTGAAAAATAGTATGGCCTGCAGTGTATGCTCCTTATACATATATGAGTGTATGTGTGTGTGTGTGTGTGTATGTGTGTGTGTGTGTGTGTGTGTGTGTAGTGTGTGTGTGTGTGTGCATGTATGTGTGTGCGCGTGTGTGCGCGTGTGTGTGTGCATGTGTGTGTGTGCGCGTGTGTGTGCACATACATATATATAAATATATATATATATATATAAATAGAGCGAGAAAGAGTGTGGATGTTTATGTAAGAGTACATACAGATAGATAGATAGATAGATAGATAGATAGATAGATAGATAGATAGATAGATAGATAGATAGATAGATAGATAGATAGATAGATAGATAGATAGATAGATAAATGTCCATATGTATAGATACACACACACACATATATATATACGAATACATATATATTTACATATATGTATACTTGTATATATGTGTGTATGTGTGTGTGTGTATACGTGGACATATATATTTACATACATACATACATATAAATATATATATATATATATATATATATATATATATATATATATATAATATATATATATATATATATATATATATGAATAAATGAAAGAATGGAGTCGAACGAAGATGTTAACAAAATTCCTTTACTCTCGACACATGTTTCGAAGACAGTATATTTTCATTCCGAAGGAATAAAGGGTGCATTATGCAATCTTCTCTTTTCCTGATGAGAAGATTGCATAATGCACCCTTTATTCCTTCGGAATGAAAATATGCTGTCTTCGAAACATGTGTCGAGAGTAAAGGAATTTTGTTAACATCTTCGTTCGACTCCATTCTTTCATTTATTCATATACAACACACAAATTTCTACACATGAACCCGGAGTTTCTACCCTTGACAGGTCGCTACAACCGTGTTTTCTGACGTGAATTTGCTACCCAGGTTCCGGTTAAACGAATTTACCATGCTGACGATAAACATAGGATAATTCATTCACCTACATAAATATATATATATATATATATATATATATATATATATATATATATATATATATATACATACATACACGTATGTATGTACGTATGTATGTACGTATGTATGTACGTATGTATGTCTCGGCAGAATCAGACTCAGGACGGCTGTTGTGCAAACTGTATGTTCTACACGCAAACCAAGTACACACACACACACACACACACACACACACATATACTTACACTCGTAAAATGTTCTAGAAGCAAAATTGCTTTGCTAAAAAGAAAAGTACTTATAAGTTGTAAATAACTTTTAAATTTAATCAAAGACTTAAACTGCTTTGAAACATTTTTAAGTACCATTATCGCCTATTTAAAATCAAATTGGAATTACTCACCAAATAACTGAAACAGCCATCGTTCAGAAGACGAGAAATTTGTTAATTGCTTCGCGAGTCTTCTTAACTCCACTCTTTTCTCAGTTTCCCATCTTCTTTTCTCCATTAAAATTGCTAACAAGCAAATTTTTTGTCTTTGTATTTTTCTACTAGTGAGTAGCACACTGGCATAGTTCTCTTTCTTTTATTCTTTTACTTGTTTCAGTCATTTGACAGTGACCATGCTGGAGTACGGTCTTTTAGTCGAGCAAATCGACCCCCAGGACTTATCCTTTGTATTAAGCCTAGTGTTTATTCTATCCGGCTCCTTTTGCCGAACCGCTAAGTTACGGAGACGTAAACACAGCAGCATCGGTTGTCAAGCGATGGTGGGGCGACAAACACGGACACACAAACACACACACACACACACACATATATATATATACATATATACATATATATGTATACATATATACATATATTGGCCTGCTCGCTTAGCCAGCGGGGTGGCGTCATTCGAAGGCTAAAACAATGCGAACGCATTGTGACCAGCGATGTGTAGCAACAACTGATGGTCTGGTCGTTCACGTGATCACGTGATATATATGTATGTATATATATGTATGTATATATATATTGCTTCATCAATTTTGGGGGAGTGCCTTCATAAAAGCTTTAACCCCAGTCTGGTTAATTTACTGGCAACCCCTGCTGTTTCCTCAATCACCAGTTCAAGACAACATGCATGTGTATCCTAGCAACACGTATTTCCGCTACCTGCTTTTCTTAGTCCTCGTTACAAGCAACCTCTAAGACGTTGCTATGTGTAATGGAATATCCGCGGTTGTGTCGTTCCAGATCAAAGAATGGAGACGTTCAAAAAACAGTTTATCACATCTAAAATATCATTTATCGCCAAGATCCAGTTCTGTACTCTTTAAGACTGCTTATATACCATCGGTTGCTAATGGTTATTTGGTATCGTTCTTTATTTCTGTGTCGGGGGGGAGGGGATCACTCGGCAATGAAGCTGCAGCCTGGGCATGATAATCTTCCGGATCGAGGTCTTTACCACAAGAATAACTTGACCTTAATATTCGTCAAGCGTTCGATCCCAGTGAAAAATCATATAAATTCAACATTACTGTTGTTCAGCTTGGTTCCAGTCTGGGACATCGGGAGGTAAATATGGGACTGACAGCACAAGATCTACAGTTTCTCTACAACGGACTGAGACGACTGGGCGCAGCTGTTTAGTCGCTGACGGTCCGTCACGGCTAACTGGATCAGGAGGTACACACGCACACAAACATATACACACACACATAAACACATGTGTGTGCGCGCACATGCACGCTCGTTACACATGCACACACACATGCGCACACACAAGCACACACACACGCATGCACACATGCATACACACATGCATACACATACACACACACACACTAGCATATACACACACACAAAGCACACACGCACAAGCACACACACACACAAGCACATACACAAGCACAC